>NW_016157526.1:164075-166186 GCF_001687245.7 Rhagoletis zephyria
TCAGGCTAAAGCGTGTCTAATTAACTATGTATTATCGTGAAACAAATCAGCAAGAGACATGCTATGAATCAGTGGATAATAAATAATTACTGAATTTATCAAAAAAAGTTAGTAACAATAACTCATGGAAAACTTCGAATTTTGCAAAATTGCTCAAATTATATATATTTTTTATGGTTGTAAACCGAATAAAGTGATTTGTGTGGAAAAATCTTGACCGTCCCATTTTGGGTGGCCCACTTGAGAGATGTTCACTCATAATTTTTTGGTTACTGACAATAATAAAAAGCGAAGGTATGAAACCAAATAGCATTTTTATAAGTTTTTCTAACTTGATACTTTGATGAAGACCCATTTTTTGTTTCTTTTACGATACATTTTTTTATGGCGTCGCAGCAACACTGGCCAGCAGCCACTGCACTTACATCGCATTTGATAAATGTTTTAGTTTTGTCAATTATTTTAAAATTTGGCACAACCGNGTGAAACAAATCAGCAAGAGACATGCTATGAATCAGTGGATAATAAATAATTACTGAATTTATCAAAAAAAGTTAGTAACAATAACTCATGGAAAACTTCGAATTTTGCAAAATTGCTCAAATTATATATATTTTTTATGGTTGTAAACCGAATAAAGTGATTTGTGTGGAAAAATCTTGACCGTCCCATTTTGGGTGGCCCACTTGAGAGATGTTCACTCATATGTATGTGTATGAATGCGAATTACATAATTTTTTGGTTACTGACAACAATAAAAAGCGAAGGTATGAAACCAAATAGCATTTTTTTAAGTTTTTCTAACTTGATACTTTGATGAAGACCCATTTTTTGTTTCTTTTACGATACATTTTTTTATGACGTCGCGGCAACACTGGCCAGCAGCCACTGCACTTACATCGCATTTGATAAATGTTTTAGTTTTGTCAATTATTTTAAAATTTGGCACAACCAATTTTTTTTTTTTGAATTTCTTGTTTTTACGTTTTGTAACTTATTTTTAAAATTTGGTTCAACCGATTTTACGCAAAATTTTTTTGAGTTTTTTGTATTTTTTTGTAATTATGTAAATTTCTTTTGTAATTTTTGGTTTTTTTTGTAATACTTTTCATTAGCTACATATAACCGCCACCACATTTTATTTTTATATCAGTTCATTTTCATTTGTATTTTCTACATATCGTCGTTTAAAGTGCAAAATCGCGTATCAATAAAATGCAAAACCGCGTATCAGCAAAATGCAAAACCGCGTATGTGAAGTTGTAGAAATTATTTTCTAGAGCGTAAAAGCAGTCATATTTCAAAATGGTTCTCTTTTTTATAAAACAATCACATTTCTGGCTAGTATATTTCAGGACGAATGGATAAGGATTGAGCCAAGAGCTTGTGTGAGCAAATCCAATTTTTGGGAGCCAAAGTCAGTTACACGGTTTTGCAGAATGACGATACGCGGTTTTGTACTTTAAACGACGATATGTATATGTATGTATCAGAGAGCTAAATTACATTTTAAGTCACTCGCTTTCTTTTCACATCTGCACACACTCGCACACGTGCGATAGCATTGAAAAAAACATTGTCAATTGAGTGAGCAATACACTATCAAGTGCTCGATTCGAATAACAACTGCTTGATTGGAAAAACAAGTGCATGCCATAACTGCTGTAATGAAAGTATCAAAGAAAAACAATTTGTAAAGAAAATTTTTGTTAATTTTATTGGTTTTCTAACTGCATATTATAATGCAAAAATATCAACTGATTAAGGGCATCATCATTTGACAAAAGGTGGCATCTTTTGTCAGAAAGAACATTTCCACCAGAAGGAGTGGCTATTACTCTACGACTGAGTTTATGCAGCAGCGGCATTTCGCATTTGTGTACCTCCCACCAATTAATTATATCGAAGTCCATATGAAAAGATACCTCAATATTTTCATATCGCCGCAGCTCTGCAGTAGCTTTATCAGTTCTGTTCACAAAGGTAGGTTGTTTAAGAAGACCTGAAAACAGCTCAAAGTTGTCTGAAGGTAACAAAGGTGTATCCGCAATTTGTGGTTACGTTGTGCTGTCAGAATTCTCAGTTAACGTTCTCATAATTTGTAAACATTT
>NW_016157526.1:166250-169588 GCF_001687245.7 Rhagoletis zephyria
TGGAAAACTTCGAATTTTGCAAAATTGCTCAAATTATATATATTTTTTATGGTTGTAAACCGAATAAAGTGATTTGTGTGGAAAAATCTTGACCGTCCCATTTTGGGTGGCCCACTTGAGAGATGTTCACTCATATGTATGTGTATGAATGCGAATTACATAATTTTTTGGTTACTGACAACAATAAAAAGCGAAGGTATGAAACCAAATAGCATTTTTTTAAGTTTTTCTAACTTGATACTTTGATGAAGACCCATTTTTTGTTTCTTTTACGATACATTTTTTTATGACGTCGCGGCAACACTGGCCAGCAGCCACTGCACTTACATCGCATTTGATAAATGTTTTAGTTTTGTCAATTATTTTAAAATTTGGCACAACCAATTTTTTTTTTTTGAATTTCTTGTTTTTACGTTTTGTAACTTATTTTTAAAATTTGGTTCAACCGATTTTACGCAAAATTTTTTTGAGTTTTTTGTATTTTTTTGTAATTATGTAAATTTCTTTTGTAATTTTTGGTTTTTTTTGTAATACTTTTCATTAGCTACATATAACCGCCACCACATTTTATTTTTATATCAGTTCATTTTCATTTGTATTTTCTACATATCGTCGTTTAAAGTGCAAAATCGCGTATCAATAAAATGCAAAACCGCGTATCAGCAAAATGCAAAACCGCGTATGTGAAGTTGTAGAAATTATTTTCTAGAGCGTAAAAGCAGTCATATTTCAAAATGGTTCTCTTTTTTATAAAACAATCACATTTCTGGCTAGTATATTTCAGGACGAATGGATAAGGATTGAGCCAAGAGCTTGTGTGAGCAAATCCAATTTTTGGGAGCCAAAGTCAGTTACACGGTTTTGCAGAATGACGATACGCGGTTTTGTACTTTAAACGACGATATGTATATGTATGTATCAGAGAGCTAAATTACATTTTAAGTCACTCGCTTTCTTTTCACATCTGCACACACTCGCACACGTGCGATAGCATTGAAAAAAACATTGTCAATTGAGTGAGCAATACACTATCAAGTGCTCGATTCGAATAACAACTGCTTGATTGGAAAAACAAGTGCATGCCATAACTGCTGTAATGAAAGTATCAAAGAAAAACAATTTGTAAAGAAAATTTTTGTTAATTTTATTGGTTTTCTAACTGCATATTATAATGCAAAAATATCAACTGATTAAGGGCATCATCATTTGACAAAAGGTGGCATCTTTTGTCAGAAAGAACATTTCCACCAGAAGGAGTGGCTATTACTCTACGACTGAGTTTATGCAGCAGCGGCATTTCGCATTTGTGTACCTCCCACCAATTAATTATATCGAAGTCCATATGAAAAGATACCTCAATATTTTCATATCGCCGCAGCTCTGCAGTAGCTTTATCAGTTCTGTTCACAAAGGTAGGTTGTTTAAGAAGACCTGAAAACAGCTCAAAGTTGTCTGAAGGTAACAAAGGTGTATCCGCAATTTGTGGTTACGTTGTGCTGTCAGAATTCTCAGTTAACGTTCTCATAATTTGTAAACATTTATCTTTTGTGTGCCTTTGCTCAGATTCGGTAAAGTTCTTGAGTTCTTTTGCTGGCGGGTATAAAAAAGCGCAATTTTGCGCAAATCTGTTAAGTTTTCAACAGCAACTGTTTTTAAATAACAAAGCAACTTATTTTTCAAGTCTCTTATAAAGCCGATGTCTTCTGAGGTAACAGCGCATTTCTTTTGTAGACTAGTTATATAAATGTACGTCAGGTGGATAATTAAATAATTTAGTAAAACTAATATGTTTAAAAAAATACTTCATCAATATCCAATTTTTTTCAAAATTGTCGTATTCTCTACTAATTGTTTGAAGTCAATGAGTATCATTCGATTGCTCGACTTGCTTTACATAAGAGCGTTTTTCACTCGCTTGACTTGTTTTGGAAAGAGTATATCAATGCCATATTTGAAATCAAATGAGTATACTGCAGCTAAACCTTGATTTCAAAACTAACTATGAAACTCACTGTTTGTACGGTGTTTCTCACTACCCTTATACAGTTCACAGCACTGAGTTCATACTATTTAGATGGAAGTGAGTAAACTCATGCTGTTGTCTGGTATGTATATGTAGATTTTTGAAAGTTGTTTTGGTTTTTTTGTTTGTTTGTAGTTTTTGAATATTATATTCAACAATTTTTATGAGCTTGAGGCCGTTTTCAGTGAAAACTTATTGTGGAAAAGCAACAATAATTTGAAAAAATGGTAGAAGTGATAGCTATTTCGGAAATCACCNAAAACTGCGACACTTTGGGAAGCTTATAACTTACCCAAAACGAATTCAATATTTTGAAATTCAAATACCATAAGCTGACCACATGACCTTAGTTGGACGTAGAAGAAATTTCATTTGAATTTTATTCCTAGTTGAGATTAAAATGGCAACCGAGTTAGAAACGAGACAACCCATTTTGCAGGAGTTTATAAATGATCCGGCCTTAAGTACACGTAAAATTGCTAAAAAATTAAAGATTGCACTATTCGACAGTTTGCAGGGTTTTAATCGGTACAAATAAGGCCTGGCAGTTACGAGAAATCCAGGGAGCGGGGGTTAGCATGGTCAAAGTGATAAAAACAGTGCTCGGAAGGTCCTCAGTGCGTTTTCCCGAAATCCGAAGATTTTGTCGCTTTATGTTGCAAAATCCGTACGCAGATCGCAGTTTTTCTTACAAAAGGTAAAGCGGAAAGCTTCATTGAGATGTTCTACAGCTCACACAGCGCCAGACCGAGTCGCAAAGTAGAATGTTACAGCGAAATCCCGCATTCGGAAGTTGTATGAATTCTAAATTAAAAAATACAACTGCATTGTTATGGACTACGAAACCTACTGCTATAAAAATTCAAAATATATTGCAGGTCAAGATTTTTATACTGGTGCAAGTCGTCAAGATGCCCCTGAAAGTTGTAAGCTGAAAATGAAGTCCAAATTTACAAAAAACCACATGGTTTGGCAAGCTATTTGATCCTGTGGCCGTAAGAGCAGCCCTTTTTCCCATCCGGGACAATGAATGATCAATTTTATCGGGATGAGTGCCTCAAAAGGCGTCTTCTGTCATTTATCAACTGATAAGGAGTAGGCCACTGTTCTAGGCGGACGTGGGAACCTGCCACTATGCCAAGGACACATTGTCGTGGTATAATGCAAATAACATCAATTTTGTACCTGACGACTGCAATCCACCCAATAGCCCAGAGCCACGTCCTATTGGGAATATTGGTCAATTATCAAAGAAATCTTGCAGAAAACAAGTGAAACAGTGAAAAATATTGAAGAGTGCAAAACAAAGTAGTTG
>NW_016157526.1:169955-170868 GCF_001687245.7 Rhagoletis zephyria
TTTTAGGTGTGCTCGTCCTTAAGTTATTTGTTTTTTTTATTTTTATGGCCTTACAACAATTATATTCAACAATTCTTATGAGCTTGAGGCCGTTTTCAGTGTAAACTTATTCTGGAAAAGCAACAATAATTTGAAAAAATGGTAGAAGTGATAGCTATTTCGGAAATCACCACATTTCCTCATCAGACTTCTTTCAGTAGGATTCGAACCGACGATCACCACTGACTCAGCCAGTTGCCTACGCACTGTGCTAAGTTTGTCTTGTTAATTCTTGTTGCTTATTTTCCACTATTTCACTTTGCTAAGCCAACTACAATCAAGCGCAGCTATTCCGCTGCAATTCACTTGATCATGTGGTTGTTGGTTTTGTTGGTTTTTGTTAATATTTCTATTATTAGAATGTTTAACTTTTTAGGTGTGCTCGTCCTTAAGTTATTTGTTTTTGTTATTTTTCGGGACTTTATAACAATTATATTCAACAATTTTTATGAGCTCGAGGCCGTTTTCAGTGAAAACTTATTGTGGAAAAGCAACAATAATTTGAAAAAATGGTAGAAGTGATAGCTATTTCGGAAATCACCACATTTCCTCATCAGACTTCTTTCAGTAGGATTCGAACCGACGATCACCACTGACTCAGCCAGTTGCCTACGCACTGTGCTAAGTTTGTCTTGTTAATTCTTGTTGCTTATTTTCCACTATTTCACTTTGCTAAGCCAACTACAATCAAGCGCAGCTATTCCGCTGCAATTCACTTGATCATGTGGTTGTTGGTTTTGTTGGTTTTTGTTAATATTTCTATTATTAGAATGTTTAACTTTTTAGGTGTGCTCGTCCTTAAGTTATTTGTTTTTGTTATTTTTATGGCCTTACAGCAATTATATTCAACAATTTTTATGAGCTTGAGTCCGTT
>NW_016157526.1:173338-187173 GCF_001687245.7 Rhagoletis zephyria
TGGTGATCTCCGAAATAGTGCTATAACTTCTACCGCTTAGACTTTGTTGCTTTTTCAATTTTTCCTAATAAACAATCGTGGTACAAAGCTCAATAAAAAATATTAAAAATAAAATGTTAAACAAGCCACAATAATATTGACAAACACAATTAACTTAGTTTTTTGAATATTTTTAAGTTTTTTGTAATATTTTTTAAAATCTTGTATTTAGTTACCGCCACCGTAAAATTTTAGTTATTGACGTATATGAAAATTTGTTGTTTAAATCGATTTTTTTTATAAAATTTTTTTTATTTTATTTTTTTCATTACATTTTGTTTTAAAGTTTTAGTTTTTTTTTTGTTGATGGCCGGCATTTTGTAGGACTGGGCCACGGTCGCCATGTGAAGTAGATTAATTCCACTTCGTTAATTGCTGGGAGGTGTACCTTACACGCGGAGCCCTGGTGCTCCGCCGGCGCTGAATATTCGCTCTTTGAAATCGAAACAAAAATAGTCATTCAAAAACTCGTAAATCTACAAAATCGTATTTTCTGATCTAAATGACCTTTAAAAAATCTATAAAAATAGGCAATAATATTTCTCATAAAAACGAATAAAATTAAGGGGTAGGGTCTTGAAATTTCCAAAAACGCATTTTCGATGGGCATCCTAGTGCTCTCCCATGCCGGAAATTTCGAACTTGGTATGTTCGAATGGTAGTTTCAACCGTTTCTAAACGTTTGAGAAAATGAAAGGTCTTTGTGAACCTTGATCAATCAAGGCTCTAAGTTTAGAAAATTCTCCCTCGTGTTCGACAGTTGGAAGGAGAATTTTTTTATCATTGTCGGTGTGCAATGATTGTATTTGTGCCTGATTGGAACAGCACGGTTGCTCGCTGGAGTTGGAGCTTGACTGCACTTGTCGAGCGGGAGGTGTCGACTGGGCAGTAGTATGCTGTGCGGTGGTTTCATTCGCTCGCGCACTTTGCGTCGAGGGGACTTTCAGTAAGAGCAAGTAGTTTCCCTCTTAGGTTCTGCACAAAGTTTGAGTCCTGTTAAAGGACCTGTTTTGTGCAGAACTTTGATGAGAGACTGGTTTTTGTTTATTTTGGCTTGGACCAGACTTCATTCAGTCTTTCGACTACTTCGTATCTTGAAGTAAGAAAATCATCCATTTGTGACCAAGAGGGTAAATCTCTTCGGCAGGAGAGAGATTGATCCCAAAGTGACAGTGTGGTTTCGGGAAATTTGGATGAGCATATCTACACCAATATGTGATTCCAACTGTCCGTCTGAACGTCTTGAGAATTAAGAACTGACACAGTTGTTGATTGATGTTTGCAACCTTTGAAGTTGCTCTCTATTCTCGGATTTAAAAGTGGGCAACGTCACTAAAATTGTAATTTATTTGGGAACCAGGATACGTTTGTTTTCATATCGTGACCGTAAAGCTTCCCAGGCCAGCTCGAAGTTAACATCGTTGAGCGGGTATTGCTTGACGATGGAATCGGCTGCTTCTTGGGTCTTTTATCGGAGGTGATACAATTTCGGAGTACGGGAGATCTTCGGCTGGTGGATGTACATCGCCGTGAACATGTCACTAAAAGCGAGCCATTCTTCGTAACCGCCATAAAATGTCTCCGTGTCGCAATGCGGGACTTTGGCTCTGCTGAGGTGGTGGACTCGGTATGGCGATTGCTCTAATCAACGACACTTGATTAGCAATTTTAGCTTTGGTCACCTCATATAATTTTTGGGTAGGCTGTCATAGGGCTTTGAAAAAACCAAGTCGTAAGCGGACTGAAGCCGTGCCCAACAATCATCTAGTGATTTGTCTTTTATCATGAGATACGATTCAGTGTGGTCTTGGATTGGTGCATCATTGAATTTTGCACAGTATCTCATGATACTATCACTTTCCGCTATGAACTTTTAAGCGGATGGGTAAATATGTTTAGATTTCGGGCGCGGTGAGGGTTCTCCCTTACCGCCGGTGGCTTCTTGTGAAGCACCTTTTGACTTCGGACTGGGTTCAATGGCATTTGGAATAACGTGGAGGGTACACGTATAAAAACTGAAAGAGTAATTAATAAAATTTTACTGAGTACCACCCAGATAACAATCGCAAAAAATAAGAAAATGTGTGTCAAATTAAAATATTGCATCAGTCTGTTCACCGACTTCTAGCGCGACGGTTCTATTACTCTCTCGTATTATAGCATTTTCTGTTTAAATGAAACTTTTTTCAAATTAAATGAAACCTTTTTTAGGTTAAGCGAAACCCTTTTCAAATTAATTGAAACCTTTTTCAGATGAAGCGAAACCTTTTTCAAATTAAATGAAACCTTTTTCGGATTCAATGAAACTTTATTCAAATTAAATGAAACTTTTTTCAGATTCAATGAAACTTTATTCAAACCAAATGAAACTTTTTTTAAATTAAATGAAACTTTATTCAAATTAAGTATTAAATATTTTTAAATTAAGGAACAGGAAATCAACTTAACCTATTAAGACCCGTTTGCACCATGTCTGGCTAACACTAAAAGCTCTGTTATGCATACTTGGCATTGCTTGAGAGTTGTCACATAAGGAATCTGTTAAATAAGCTTCGCGTGTAAGCTGTTACCCAACGCACAGCATTACATACGTAGAAGTTTGTTGGTTTTTGATTTCTACGTAAAAACACGTACGTAACAGAGCCTTAACTCCCAGTTACACATCGTTATCGACGTTATCGACACCATACTTATATCAGGGAGTCGATAACGCCGATTATGATGTTTAACTGGGAGAATATTTTGACTATTGCTACACGAATTCAAAGCTGTCAACTATTATTTTCTTAAGGGAGAAAAGGGAAATAAAGTACAAATACTCTCCCTTCTCACTCACTCGCTTAAGCGAAATGTAAAATTTGGCATTTGCATAACAATTGTCTAATTATTTTCTTTTAACTTAAACAAACTCTATGGATTAGAGCACAGTCTAATCACGGAAACATTCAACTTCGGTTCAAGAATAATTTTGACATGTCCCATTTCTCTTTTCCTTTTCACATCATCCTTTACATGTACTCCCGAAAACAGAGATATTTGAAGTTTTATAAAATGAATAAATTACATGATCTGCCTAGTTACCAAAACCCCTCGAAAATCACAACAACCAACCAACCTACCAAAGCCTTATTTTAAGAAATGAAACTACCAAATTTGGTCCAATTGGACCGAAATCGCAACACTGTATTCAATATGCCTTGACCGTAAGGGAGAGCAACACGTAACAGCTAATTCTAAGTAATCCAAAAAAGAAGTTTCATTTAATTTGAATAAAGTTTCATTTAATTTGAAAAAAGTTTCATTTAATTTGAATAAAGTTTCATTGAATTTGAAGAAGGTCTCATTTAATCTGAATAAAGTTTCACTGAATCTGAAAAAGGTTTCATTTAATTTGAAAAAGTTTTCGCTTAACGTGAAAAATGTTTCATTTAATTTGAAAAAGGTTTGGCTTAGTTTGAAAATGGTTTCATTTAAACTGAAAATGCTATATATCGAAGTGTGCAAGAACAAAGGAACATACGTAGCAAACTATCTACTTTTGTTGTCGTTGTTTTTCCTACAACCGGCTTATCTAAAGTGAAAAAAAAGCATTCCTAAACGCGTTGTTGTTTCTGCTGATGAAGACATGATGTCTCCATCAAAATCTAGAAAGACTACCCATACGCATAAATCTGATGCGTCCAAACACAATTATTGGGCGCCTCTTCAAATGCTAACTGAAGACACTTCTAATATGGATACTACTGCTCCAGAAAAAGTGAAGAAAACAGACAAAACTACAATTTCACCAATTAAAGTGTTAACGGAAAACAATGGACTAATAACTAAGCTGCTTGATGAAAAAAAGTCAGCCAGTTTGTCGTTAAAAAAATTTCCTTGGGGATTAAAATTTTTAGTGAGTCAATTAAAACATTCAATGCCATTAAATCAATTCTTAAAGAAAGCAAATGTCAATTTTTCTATCATGATTTAAAACATGAACGTCCGTATAAAGTCGCATTGCATGGCTTGGATAACAAATCAAGTGAGGAAGTTAAAGGGGAACTCAAAGCACATGGCTACAGCTGCGAAGATGTGAAAGTCATAGCAAAATCTTACGCAAGATATGTTGACACTATTTATGTCATTAGCTTTGCCAATGGCACCGTTAAACTGCGTGATCTCCGCGCTAATATTTCTTCTTTGTTTCGCACTATTGTTCGCTGGGAGCTGCAAAGGAAGCTAAAAAATAAACCGGTCCAGTGCCGTAATTGTCAAATGTTTGGTCACGGTGGGAAGAACTGTTTTGTGCGGTCTAATTGTTGCAATTGTGCTGGCAAACACAAGACAACTGACTGTATAACGCCTGATCAAAACAAATGTGCAAACTGCAGGGGAAACCACAAATCTACAGACGCCACCTGTCCCAATCGTGAAGCTTACTTGTGTATAAGAGAAGCCGTCAACTCACGAAACAATCGTAATACCGCCAAACCTGCGCGAGTTCAGTCACGCACATACGATCCGCTTTCATTTCCTATGCTTCCAACTCGCAACAACTCGCATCGACCTGAGAGTGCAAATCCATCTGCTCCAATCGGTAGGCCAGAAGAGCAGAAGAGCAACTTATTTTCGCAGAAAGAGATCACCGACCTCACAATCGACGTCGTGACTAAATTAAAGCAATGCAACTCGAAGGAAGAGCAGTTCAATGTTATAACGCAGTTAGCTATTAAGTACCTGTATAGTAGTTGTTACTAATGTCTCTCTTATCATGAAATATCATAATGTGGAACTGTAGAAGTGTTCGAAACAAAGTTACTGAACTCTTTGACTTTCTAGTGCGCAACAATATTCATATCTGCTTACTCTCTGAAACTTGGTTGAAAACGGGAATGAAATTTTCTCATTCAAATTATTTCTGTGTTCGAAGTGATCGCGAAAATAAAACAATTTTGATACAAAGTTCAATTCAATTCATTACCACCCCAAAAGCAGCCAGTTATGTTATCGAAAACGTTGGCATACAGATCTTATTTAACATAAAGATTAATTTATTTTCTATTTATTTTCCCGGTGGGCCTAGAACTACTGATTTATGTAAATAATTTAAATCGCATTTAAGAATGTTACTCAACACTAATACAAAATTCATTGTTTGTGGGGATTTTAATAGCAGGCATAGGAATTGATGCTCCAGATCCAACGCCTATGGAAATGTTTTATATGATATGAGTATTTTCTCTCCTTTTACAATCATATCTTCGCAGTCCCCAACCTATATACCTGCGGTTGCCAAATCAAAACCCTCTAATTTAGATTTAATTATCTCTAATTTACCTGAGGTTGTTTCTCAGCCGATTGCGTTAAATTATTTGAGTTCTGATCATCTTCCTGTAAGCTTTAAAGTCGATGCAAGTGTGTCTTGCACAATTCCCCTTAGATTCGATTATAAAAATGCAAACTGGGGCTTGTATAAAAGCGAACTAAAAAAGTCACTACGCAACATTTCGATAGACATTGACTTAAACTATGTTCACATATCAATATTATCACAATGAAAGCTGGATTTTTAATCACCCCGTTTACACAGGCAAATCTCAGATTATTAGCCGACAAATCTGTTGTGCTTGTTATTCTCACATCTCAAGGAAAAGTTATGTTTCTACTCTGTGCCACCGTGATCACTTTTTTCTGCTATATTAAGCAATTTAAATATATATTTTAACTTAACATTTTATTAAAAATACCTTTACAAACCTCTTTTCCTTGCTAGCGTACATTTTTGTTTACTTTTACATTTGGCATTTCTTATCTTTTTTGCAAAAACAATCGATAAAACTAGGATGGACACCGAAAAGTTATCGGTTTAATCTGAGATTATTTTATAATTACAAATTAACAAGGGACGAATTTTATATGGTTAATCTCTTTTTATAATTACAGATTAGGGTGTTAAGCTCGAAAATGAGGATAATCTACTTATATGTGAACCTAGTATTAATTACCAATAAGAATCAAATTGATGGAAACGTCAATTTCTTATCAAATAAAATTCTGGGAGCTGTAAGGCTAGCTGTTCCTCTAGTACCACCTAAGGTAGTACATACTAAGCTACCTAGGTATATTATAACCATAATCAAAACCAGAAACTACCACCGCCGGCAATGGGTTAAATATCGAAACCCATCTAACTTTATAGAAATGAAAAAATAAGTCCCGGTCGGAGAAGATAAGTAATTTAGAGAAGGGTTCAAAACCGTTCTGGAACCTTACAAAACTCCTTAAAAACAAAAATTACGGAATACCACCACTCATTACCGGTAATTATTCTGCTTACACCAATAAAAGTAAAGTCGATACTTTCGCTGCCAATTTCTTCGAATATCACCATGTTTGTAACAACTTGGGATTGCAATCCAATAATAACTCTGTAAACTCTACTGTGTCCACCTTCGAAAAGTCAAGAATTGAAACGCCGAGTTCGTGCTATGTTGATTGGGACGAAGTTTCCCTCATTATTCGCAACTTGCGCAGGAGGAAATCTTCTGGCCTTGATGATATTAAGAATATCATGGTGATATTCTTTCCAAAAGCTGCTGTTAAATTTCTTACGTTTATAATCAAACCGTGTTTAAAAATTCAATATTTTCTCAATACGTGGAAAGTAGCACAAGTAATACCCATTCATAAAGTTGGGAAACCAAAAAACCTTGCTACTAGTTATCGACCAATTAGCCTTCTTAGTAGTCTCAGCAAAGTACTGGAAAAAGTTATTAAAGAAAAGATCCGGAAATTCATTGATGCGAACGAATTTTTGCCGAATGAACCATATGGTTTTCGTAGATTCCACAGTACTACTCATGCAATAAAAAGGCTGTACAATCACGTAAAACACAATTTTGAATTAAAATACTCAACAGCACTTGTGCTACTTGATATTGAGAAGGCCTTTGACTCAGTTTGGCACAACGGGTTGATTTTTAAACTGATTGATAACCATTTTCCCGCGTATTTAATTAAAATAATTAATAGCTTTTTATGCGGCCGACTTAATACACGTTCCGGCTGGTGTTCCGCAGGGTTCGGTTATCGGGCCGCTCCCTTATATTATTTACTGCTCAGACATCCCCAAAGTACAAAATTGTCGCTATGCAATGTACGCAGATGACATTGCTATATTTCACTCCCATGAGTTTGGCCTGCAATCTGTAGCTGAAATCCAGGTAGCAATAGATTCATTGATACAATATTTTAATAAATGGAAAATTAAAATAAACGCTGGCAAAACGCAAGCTCTCTTTTTTACTAGAAAAAGAAATGCTTGCTACTATCCCAACTCGAATATCAATGTCCTAAACCACGTTGTACAATGGTCTGATAACGTTAAGTACCTAGGCATTATTCTTGACAAAAAAATTATTTTCAGGGATCATATCCAACACATTATCACAAAGTTTAATATTGCTATCAAACTCCTGTATCCTCTTATTAATAGAAGGTCTAGGATGAACGCTGATAACAAAGTAACTTTGGCAAAAGTAATTTTCCAATCAATTATTCCATATGGTTGCCCAGTTTGGGGAAGCTGTGCCAAAACACACATTAACAAACTGCAAATTAAGCAAAATAAACTTCTCAAAATGATGCTTGACTTTCCTTGGCACTTCTCCACAATCAGGCTCCATGAGCAAAGTAAAATGGTTCAAATATCAGATTGTATCAAAAAGATCACTGACAAATTTAATCGACTCTGTGATATTTCTTCAAATTCACTTATCTGTAACTTAAACACATCTTAATTAATTATTATTAATATTTTTACTTATAGATGCACTTATTTATGTATGTATACTTATATCACTTTTCTGTAATATCTTATATAAGGGGTTTTTTTCTATTAATTTATAATTTTTTCCCCTCTTCCGTAATAATATTTTCTTTACATATGTACTTACATCCAATAAATTAAATGCTCTAGTTGTAAGGTAAACTAAGCATGCCATATCCTCTTATATTGTAAACGTTGATATATAAAATAATAAATAATAAAATATAAAATATTGCACTTTGTGCCGCAGAAAATCAGGAAAAAATTTATAATATTTTGTGGCGGTTTTTGTGTTTTTTTTTGCTTTCAAATTACGTGAATTGTATGTATATTTGCTTTAAAGTTTAGTTCAACACTAGCGAAAACGTGGAAAACGGAGCATCCCAATTAAATCCGCGGAATAGGGATTTGAAAAAAATTTCAGTAAGGGAGAAAATAACAAGTAATTTTTAAGCAACAAACAAAACCGACTTCAATTCTCATATACAAAATTTAGATTATCGTTAATTTCTTCACGATCCAATTATCGGATCTAAACAAAATTAGTATGGGACCACCCTTTAGGCACAACCTTTCCGATGAAAAAAGAATTATCGGTTAAGGTGGTCCAAAGTTATGCGGTAACATACACAAAAAAAAACATATATATTCCGACAGACTAATAACCTCCTTCTTTTTTGAAGTCGGTTAAAAAATCACAAACACTTTCACTGTTATATACGTGGTTGAAATATACTTCGTGAATATTGAATGTGATATATACATTGCTTGTCTATATATATAAAATAATAGCCGTTTTCGTTGTTCGGAGTTAACTCAAAAACTACTGCATAGATTTTAGAGGTTATACCTTGCATATATGCTCCTATTATAGGCTACCAGAAAACTCGGTAGGTGGCGCTGGGGTCGAGTTATTTATAAAAATCATATTGATGAACCGATTTCTTTCAAATTCAAAATGTAAGCTACCAGCATGATGGCAAACACGTTTACCAAAAATAGACCCCTTGGTGGGTCGGGAGTCGAGTTATTTATAAAAGTCGTATTAATTAACAGATTTCTTTCAAATTAAAAGGTATACTTTCAGCATAATGGAAAATACGTTTACCAAAAACGGAGCCGCTAGGTGGCGCGGGAGGCGAGTTATTTATAAAATTTGTATTTATGAACCTATTTTTTTAATACACATTCGAAACGTTTATTACTTTCATGATGTTTTTTTTTCATTCTCTATCTAACTCTATATCTTGTATGCAAAACTCTTACAATGTGAGTAAGTTGTGAAAAAAGGGGTGCTTTCCAAAACGTCAGTCTCTTTTATTTCTAAACGGCACTAGAAGAAAAAGTCTAACTTGCGCAACCTAATTGAAAATTAGGATCTAAACGTGGTTGCGCACATTTGGCTTTACAATCTGCTGAGGTTTTGGAATGCGCCCAAGCATTGTTAGTTATAGGCAAAAGCCATTCGAATATTTCAATTTGTTGCTATTAAACTGAAACTTATTTTCGAGATAACTAGCAACACCCGACAAAAAAACGTCAGCCTTCTTTTTAAATAATTAGATCTCAAACATATCGAGGGCTTATTACCCTCTATCTGCATTTTTTCACAAAAATTAAATTCTAATATAAAAATCCACCTAAAACTTAACTGTCATCGGTGATGTTAATGCTGACCTTGTATCACGCTTGACAGAAGAATTTACTTTTAAATTGCAAATAAGACCCAGATGGGTTCTAACATCACAAAGTTGGTTTTGTGAAAATTACAGATAGAGGCTATTGAATATAAGCCCTGGATATTAGGTTTGTTCCACAAGCTACTTGTAGAAAAACTCGAGCAAAGGTCTCTAAAAACTCTAAAACTTACTTGTAGAACGCGTATATGTAACTCGATGTTACTTCGAGTAGCTTGTCGAACAAACCTACGTACGTAACGACTCGGCGTATGCCCATAAAACGATTGATATTTTTTTAACAAAAGTATATGTACTTTACTATAAGCGTCTACCATAGATATGTATGTATGTCAACACACCAAATTTCAAAGTCATGTCACTTTGCTTAAAAATGTCACGCCTATGGAAGTACCACGCCCCCTTGTCAAATCTAATTTTTTTATACTCTAGGTTACCAGTTAAAGCCCCGTGAAAATCCATTCAGTAGTTCCGGAGATTAGTGAGTTCAGACTGACAAACAATATACAGTTTTATTATAGTAACTATATAGATTTTGTAAGTGTATTGGAGAATGCGTTAGATCAGTTCTGCTGGGTAAATATCTTGAACTCAAGAATGATAGAATACAAGATTGCGCCCATCAGAGTGGATTTTTCAGCGTAATTTTTACGTGACGTCATTTTGGTGCAATTTCGAGAGAGGCAAGTAAAACGCGAGGGAAAAATGTGTTAATATCAATATTAAAATGGTCCAATTAGGAATTAATAAATATACACAGTTTAATTAAGTGAGAACACGTAGAAATTATTTTGTGCATGTAGCCCTTTAGGCAAGCACGATTTTTAGCACATGCCGGATGTTTGAAAAATGCATGAAGTTATACAGGGTGTCCCAGAAGTACCCTGCCAAACTTTAGGGGAAGGTAGGTGGGGGGGGAGCTCTCTGGAAAACAAAAAATTTTCAGGTAAAAGTGTTACCGTTTTTGAAATATTTAAGTTTTTTTGAATTAAAAAAGATCGTGCCTTTTCATGTATTTTCTTTAACTGCATCTACAAACCAGGCTATACTTAGCAAATTTTTTATGCAAAATACTTCCAGATAGTTTCCCCTCCATACTCAAATGCAATGTAGTTAAAATATATTAAGGAACCATCATAAAATTAGGACTATTTTGGGATTTTTAACTTTTTGATATTTTTCCCCCAAGTTTGACTATCTCAGGTGAAAAAAAAATTTACTGAGCTATAACTTTACATTACATAAAAAGATTGCTCATTTAATAAAGATTTCAGAAAGGTGCCACTCTTACTGTTTCGAATAGAAAAAAAGTTATAGCCGCTTTTGTGGGCAAAAGACTGAGATACGCTAGAATGTATTTAATAGATTTAAATTTAAGTTGCTCTTGTTACCGACCAATGACATGCTAAATAGTACAAAGGTACATTATTACCTGCTCCTCACATTACACGGTTCCCTGGAAAGACGTATGGGTAAAAAAATGACCATGTATTCGGCAGGTACTGTGCTTTAGAGTGACCATTACAGTGTTCAGAAACTTGCACTGAATTAAGTCCAATATCGAATCATTGTCATCTCCAGTGAGTAAAGGTTCATGAATGCAATTAAAAAAATCAGCTGCTGTTTTAAGTATTTTTCCCGACTTTTTGTATTCATTTCCCAAGTATTTAATTCTTCCAAGTGTCCTCAATCTCCCCATAATTGACCAAGGCTTAGTGCCTTCACACCAGGTGCGTGGATATTTGGCTGAATGAGTTTGAATACCGATCAAAATATTGGTCAGCTGCAATACAAAAGTTGATATGTTCGATATTCAATGATTGCAAAATGGCTTTGACATTAAGGTAATATTCTTGAACATTTGGTGCAATACCAAGTATAAATAGCCTTTTTACACCAGAATCAAGATATCTTTCGGAAGATGTATAAGTTTTAATTTTCTTTCTGACATGAGTTTGACTTGAGCTATGACTATTTAATGCTGCTTCTACTACATTCAAGCACACTTTTAATGACCCTCCACCTCCATCTATGCCAATTTTTATTAAAGGCACTGTGTGCCATTTATGTCATTGCATAAAACAATAGATTGAGTTACTGGCTCCTCAGTTTTGTCATGGCTAGATTTTTTCATAAACGTGACATTTTTTACCTCGAAATAATTTTTCAGCACTTTCCCCCGAGCAGCAATAGCTAAATCAAGATTTGGCCCAATTGCTTTTCGATTAGCAGTTTCTTGTCGAATGACTGTGCTAATTTCTCGAAGTTTATTGTCACTCAAGTTTGCAACAGTTTGTATCTTATTCATTGCCACATGTGACAAAGGCAAAGGATTGTTTTTTTTTGCACATGGTCCGTCTATAGCAACTTTAAGAGGGCTGCCGAAAATTGTCAAATTAATTGACCTTGATGCTTCTGCTGGGTTGGAAGCCTTCTCTTTAATTACACAACTGCTAAATTGTTCTTTTGATTTTGGAGACCATTGCAGATACAAATTTTGTATTTTATATTTTGTGCAATCATGAGGTCTTCCAGGTCCTATTTCCGAATAACAAAAAGTACAAATTTTTTTAACTGTACTCATTTCGCTACCACTAGGCTTATCTGTTGTTGGTCTGCCCACATTTTTTTGGTATAAAGATTTTCGATCCGAAATTTGAACAACTCGACCGACCAACTTCTCACATATACTCTGCTTTAAGGCATCATTGAGGAGCCGTGAACCCTTTTTAAAACACACGGCACACACTTTCGACCTATTTTCTTCGTGAGATTTTAGATGATTCGGCATTTCTATTAAAATTCGTTTAGTTATTTGAATCTATTTGTAACAAGCCAAACTGAATCAGGTCAATGTGAGTTGAAAGTCACAGTTTTTTTCCTTTAAGTTGCCACAAAGTAAATGGTAGCGAATTTTAGGTTCAGAAAAGAGGGGATAAAGGTGTTTACGTTAATTGAAATGGGAATGCATAAAATGTTTTCTTTGGTTTCTGACGTCAATGAAATATTTTAAATAAACATACTACAGTGCAGTAGTATTGCCAAATACTTGGCCAATTTTTTAGACCCAAAAGTTATTTCAGGGAAAAATAAAGAAACAAAAACTTTTTAACCTAAATATAATTTATATTATTATTATTAATAACTAATAAATACAAAAAAAAAAAAACATACTTATATGTTGTATTGTGGAACGATTTTCCGTCATCCCTTGTCAAATTTGGTTCGAATATTACATCGGATACGCAATTCCATTCAAATTTTGTAAATTTAACAGCGGTCCCTATCAATGAGGAGGAGGCAGAAATACTGAGGAAAGGTCTTAAACACAACACCACAAACTATGATAAAAAGAAGGAAATGGAGCACACCATTGTGGACACAGAAATGGCTATAGCATTGATCCCAAAAGAAGAGCAGGATCACACCAGGCACCTATGTAGGCATATAATTGAAAAACATGCAAAATCCAATGACAAAAGAAAGCAGGATAATGAAAATAAAACAATCAGGGTTCATAAACAAAAACGAAAGGCGAACAACGTGATCACAACAAAAGAAGACAAAGGGAACACAACGGTATTGATTAATAAAAATGAATACTTAGAAAAAACGGAACAAGTAATAAAGGAAACAGGCTGCAATAAAATAGGAAATGATCCCACCGATGAGTGGCAATAAAAAGCGCGATAAAAAGGGCGACAACGATAATGAAGGAGAATGAAGCAGGAAGACTAACATCAATGAATCCTTCGGCCCCTCCAATGATTTCATTACCTAAAATACATAAACCAAGTAACCCGATGAGACCGATTATTAACTACAGATCGGCTCCGGCATACAAACTCTCGAAATACCTGAAGACCATACTAAAGAACAAACTACAGTTACCCAATAAATATATAGTCACAAATATACTAAATTGGTATCATTTGACATAAAGGATCTTTACCCGTTAATACCAACAACAGAGACAATGGATATTTTATTTAGAATATTACTCGGCAAAACGGAAAAGAAAATCGCAAAAGAAATTATCAATACTTTGAAGACTACGATAAACCAAAATTATTTCCGATTTAACAACAAAATATACAGACAAATAAATGGACTAGGAATGGGTAACCCAACATTGGCTATATTCATGGAGGTGTTCATGCAAAGCCTAGAGGAGAAATATATGGAGCATCTCACAACCAATTTAGGGGTCAGCTTCTACGCTAGATATGTGGACGACATAATATGCATAATAACGGGGGACAAAGAGGAGCAGATATTAGACTACCTTA
>NW_016157526.1:187192-189102 GCF_001687245.7 Rhagoletis zephyria
GGCTATACTCATGGAGGTGTTCATGCAAAGCCTAGAGGAGAAATATATGGAGCATCTCACAACCAATTTAGGGGTCAGCTTCTACGCTAGATATGTGGACGACATAATATGCATAATAACGGGGGACAAAGAGGAGCATATATTAGACTACCTTACTGAACAACACAAAAATATAGCATTCACGATGGATAAGGAAGAGAAAGGAAAACTCAACTATTTGGATCTAACTATTAAAATAAACAAGACCACCAACAGACTGGAATACGAGATATACAGAAAGCCCACAGCGACCGACACAGTAATACATGAAACCTCTAACCACCCACAACAACACAAAAACGCAGCATTTAGACAATTATTAACTAGACTTGAGCGAACCCCATTAACTAAGGAAGCACACAGGAGAGAGCTAGACACAATATATGCTATCGCTAGAAACAATGGATACAAAAAAGATCTGGTGGACAAAATTAAGAAGGACTCGAAATGAAAAAGTAGGGACAAGAAAGAAAACAACGATGCAGCTTGGGCAGTGTTCACTTACACGGGTAAAATGACATAAAAACTGGCCAAGGTTTTCCAAAAATTCAACATTCGCACATCGTTCAGAACCAGGAACAACGTCGGAAGGATACTGAACAACAGAACAAACGAAGAGGACACTCTAGATAAGCAGCGTGTATACAAATTAACGTGTGAATGCAAGTGTAGCTACATAGGGCAAACTGGCCGTAAGATTAAAACAAGGTTCCGAGAACATATAAGAGACTACAATAAGAGGACACAAAAACCAAGCGTCACACCAGAATCAAACTTCGGAAATCATATGTTGNTATTGGAAAACATGGAGATATACAAGCAGAAAACATTTCAAGGGAGAATTATAAACGAACAAACGAACACGAACGATGTAATATTCGAACCACTCAAGATGTTGTACGAAAAATATGAGAAGATCCCTGAAAAAAACGCCAACGCGAAGATACATACCTACGCCGCAAAGAAAATGAAAATAACGGATTTCTACCTGCCGGCACAAGCAAGCGACCTAATACCTGCTAAATAACGGAACATAAACCGACGCAATCACGAAAGCCAAGAAAATAAAAATAACGGATTTCTACCCGCCGGCGAATACAAGCAACTAAAAAGCACCTACCTGTGAGATAATGAAACAAAAGCGGTCGCACTTAGATGAGTATGCATGACCTAATGACAGTTAAAACAGATAGTAACACGAATACATAAAAAGCGGAAGGAAACACGAACTATTCAGAACGAAAAATGACACTGAAGATGGCACATCGCCGAAACCGGTTTGTCTCCAAACCAAATTTGACAAGGGATGACGGAAAATCGTTCCACAATACATCATACTCCTACCCTGTCGGAAACACAAGCAACCAAAAAGAAGATACTTATATGTATTAAATAAGTGATAACCGTTGCAACGTCTGGCCACAACCACAGAGGGCAGAAATGGGAGTGTCAGCTCTACTTCAAGCTTACTATCGCGTTCAGACAAAAATGGATTTTTTTTTGGACCTCGATGGAATATTTTAAACATTTCTGAACACTGTAACAGTCACTCTAAAGCAGGGTACGAAAATAAACTGTACAAAACAATTCCCATTTGCTCATCGATCATCATATCATTTGTGGTTTTGTACAGTTTTGTAAATAGTCAGAAACAAATTGTAAGATTCACTGTCATTTTCCCCAACGAGAAACGTTTGCTTTTCGTTTGTGACAATTGTACCATAGGGTACGTTTTATATGTATGCAAACGTTTCAATTACGTGAAAAATAATTTTTTCTGTAAATTTTCATATCCAATTCAATTAAAAAACATTTTTATTTTTTTTATTCATTGCAGCCATTCGTTTTGTATTTGTTTATTGCATATATGT
>NW_016157526.1:190537-203905 GCF_001687245.7 Rhagoletis zephyria
AAACTGGCCAAGGTTTTCCAAAAATTCAACATTCGCACATCGTTCAGAACCAGGAACAACGTCGGAAGGATACTGAACAACAGCACAAACGAAAAGGACACTAGATAAGCAGGGTGTATACAAATTAACGTGTGAATGCAAGTGTAGCTACATAGGGCAAACTGGCCGTAAGATTAAAACAAGATTGCGAGAACATATAAGAGACTACAATAAGAGGACACAAAAACCAAGCGTCACACCAGAATCAAACTTCGGAAATCATATGTTGGAAAATAAATGTACACCAATGAAAATTAATAAGGCAGCCAAACTCCTCCATGTACAGCATAAAGGACGGCGTTTGAACATATTGGAAAACATGGAGATATACAAGCAGAAAACATTTCAAGGGAGAATTATAAACGAACAAACGAACACGAACGATGTAATATTCGAACCACTCAAGATGTTGTACGAAAAATATGAGAAGATCCCTGAAAAAAACGCCAACGCGAAGATACATACCTACGCCGCAAAGAAAATGAAAATAACGGATTTCTACCTGCCGGCACAAGCAAGCGACCTAATACCTGCTAAATAACGGAACATAAACCGACGCAATCACGAAAGCCAAGAAAATAAAAACGGATTTCTACCTGCCGGCGAATACAAGCAACTAAAAAGCACCTACCTGTGAGATAATGAAACAAAAGCGGTCGCACTTAGATGAGTATGCATGACCTAATGACAGTTAAAACAGATAGTAACACGAATACATAAAAAGCGGAAGGAAACACGAACTATTCAGAACGAAAAATGACACTGAAGATGGCACATCGCCGAAACCGGTTTGTCTCCAAACCAAATTTGACAAGGGATGACGGAAAATCGTTCCACAATACATCATACTCCTACCCTGTCGGAAACACAAGCAACCAAAAAGAAGATACTTATATGTATTAAATAAGTGATAACCGTTGCAACGTCTGGCCACAACCACAGAGGGCAGAAATGGGAGTGTCAGCTCTACTTCAAGCTTACTATCGCGTTCAGACAAAAATGGATTTTTTTTTGGACCTCGATGGAATATTTTAAACATTTCTGAACACTGTAACAGTCACTCCTAAGCAGGGTACGAAAATAAACTGTACAAAACAATTCCCATTTGCTCATCGATCATCATATCATTTGTGGTTTTGTACAGTTTTGTAAATAGTCAGAAACAAATTGTAAGATTCACTGTCATTTTCCCCAACGAGAAACGTTTGCTTTTCGTTTGTGACAATTGTACCATAGGGTACGTTTTATATGTATGCAAACGTTTCAATTACGTGAAAAATAATTTTTTCTGTAAATTTTCATATCCAATTCAATTAAAAAACATTTTTATTTTTTTTATTCATTGCAGCCATTCGTTTTGTATTTGTTTATTGCATATATGTACATACATAAAAATAGTTTCCCTGCACGATTCATTTCGTTTGTTGTTTCGTCTGTAACTACTAAACTACTGTAGTGTACTATCGCCAAAGTGAACTCAGCCGTTTTGTTTCGTATAGTACCGAACTGTTAAAGTAATAAACGAGACGAAATAGTAACGTACAATATAGTTTATTTTCGTACACTGCTCTAAAGCACAGTACCTGCCTAATACATGGTCAATTTTTTTTTAACCCAAACGTCTTTCCAGTGAACCGTGATTATTTTATGTTACTTACTGGAATTCGGACTAGAGTCTATAACAAGGGCTATATCTATCAATATTTTTTGTGAAGGATAGGTTCACGTGAAATAAAATATACATGAGTTGTTTGAAGAAAAATTTATTCATTTATTGATAAAATATGCTCAAATTAGCGACCTTGTACTCTAATACAAGCTCGGAACCTTTTAAGAAAAGACGCTTTTAGAGATCTTAAACTCAATTGGGCTATCTCAGCAGCAGCTCCATTTATTTGTTCCCGCAAATGCTCTTCGTTTTGAATTGTTTTTGAATAAATTTTGTCCTTAAGACAGCCCCAGTAGAAAAAATCTAATGGATTCAGGTCTGGCGATCGAGCGGGCCACGTGATTGGCCCGTATCGTCCAATCCATCGGCGAGGATAAGTCTAAATGAGCTTTTACTTCACGCCCATAGTGAGCAGGGCACCCGTCATTTTGCAGCCAGGCCATAGTCTTCGCCGCAGGTTTAAGGGTACATCTTCTAAAAGAGTTGGAAGCCGTTCCTGAAGGAACTCTAAATAACTGTGAGAGTTGAGCGTTGGCGGCAGTTCCACAGGTCCCAATATCTGACAATTAAAAATACCGCACCATAAATTTATTTTGTACCGGTACTGCGAACGATCTTCTCTCATTTCGTGAGGATTGTCTATCTGCCAACTGTGAAGGTTATGTAAATTAAAATAACCATCACGTTTGCATGATGATTCATCGCTCCAAATTATTTTATTAAAAAAGTTGGGGTCTGATTCATGCATTCGCAACATTTCACGGCAAAATCTAACCCTCGACAGGTAATCTCTTTCTTGTAGAGCCTGGACTCATTGAATGTGGTAGGAATGGAATCGATGGCCTTTTAAAGCTTTGTGAACTGTAGTTTTGGTATTCCCGTCCGTCTTTCCATCATTCTCACTGAAGTCGATGGACTTAGTTCCACTTCCTCTAACACAACTTCAACATCTACCGTTGTAGGGCGTCCTGTTTCGCCGCCACGCCTTCCAGGTATGCGACCTTAAAAAAGTGAAAAATGATAGTTAACAAGCAAGCAAACAAGAAAGGTGTAAAAATCACTTACCTTCATATATTTCTCTATGGGTCCGGGCGAATACTTCACGACCCGGATGCCGACGATTGGGGTATCGCTATGCATAGAGTCTTTGAGCAGCTCTGGCATTACAGCAAGTTTCACCGTAAATTAGGTGAATATTCGCATATTCTTGCGACGTATACAGCGTGTTCTCTGTCATAGTATTAATAACACAATGTTCGAAGGGTCCAATTTCAAAAAATCCACTTTCACTAGTTCCGGAAAAGTAACTTAAAATAATGTCAGGAGCAGGTAATAATGTACCTTTGTACTATTTAGCATGTCATTGGTCGGTAACAAGAGCAACTTAAATTTAAATCTATTAAATACATTCTAGCGTGTCTCAGTCCTTTGCCCACAAAAACGGCTATAACTTTTTTTCTATTCGAAACAGTGAGTGGCACCTTTCTGAAATACTGAAACTATGTGGAAGTATTTTACATAAAAAATTTTCTAAGTATAGCCTGGTTTGTAGATGAAGTTTAAGAAAATACATGAAAAGGCACGATTTTTTTAATTAAAAAAAATGTAAATATTTCAAAAACGGTAACACTTACCTGAAAATTTTTTGTTTATCAGAGAGCTCAAGTTCACAATTTGTAAAAAGTCACACCTGACCCCTCGAAACCTTCCACAAACCCCTGGCGAACTATTGGAAAATAGTCTAAGATTAGCATTTTCACACCGGAAATGTGAACTCGATAATCCGAATTTTTTTGCAGAACAACTTTCTATTGTAAAATGTATTCAAAATTTCTTGTGCATATAACTCCGGCTACGCCATCCACAGTATATTTGCCTAGAACTCACTCCAAAATTGACAAAAAATAAATTACGGACCGAAATTTACAAAATTGGGTTTTACAAGAAAGTGTATACCTTTGATAGTGGTGGGAAGTATCGAGTACTTTTGAGGATCGAGTTCTTTGGTAGCGATACTTTTGAGGATCGGGTATTTTTCAGAGTACTGAGTACTTTCTTTAAATATACACTTGTTGGTAACATTTCAGTGATTATAGTTGAAATCTCACAAGCTGGCAGCACTTTATGCAAATTAATATATTAATCCCAAATTACGTCAAATGAATGGCTACTTGAAAACTATTGAAACTTCAAATTGAGTACAATCATTTCTACTTAGTACTTTTGAGTTCCGAATACTGAGTACTTTGGAAAACAGTATTCAGAACTCAACAACTTGGGAAAACAACTAAACTGCACCCAGTTAAATCGTTATTTGGTTTTGCTCTATGAAAATTTGCACCAAAATGACGTCACACACACAGCTGATTCTGTCAAATTCACAAAGAGCGGATTAGCGGTATCGCGATGGGCGCAATCTGTTTCTCTCAATCGTGTCTTGAACTCACTTCTTATCGTGTTATAATATTCTTTGTTAGCACGTATGCACAAATGTGCAGAATATATGCAATGTAAAAACCCTGCAGTAAAATTGAGATACAGTCTGACAAAGCGCTCGTTCCGAACTACATATTTCAGAACTATCTCTTAACTAGTGCAAGACGGATGCAGAGAGGGGCAGTGGAAACTTGCGGTGTAAATGTGCAAATGCTCACTACTCGTACAATACGAAATTAGCTCAACGAGAGACGACTCAAGCATCGTTGGCCGCGAGTTCAAATCGCGGTGGAGGCAGTTGTGAGTTTTCAAATTTAATGAATTTGAATTGCTGCGTGCAGCTTACAATAATTTTTTGTTTTTACTCAAATATGTAACAAAAATGGAATCTGTAAAAGAAAAGATAAAACGAAAAAAATATTAAAAAGTCGAACCTTAAAAACATGTGTTCTTATAAAAAAAACTGTCCAAAACGGAACCGGTTAAAAATTAATTGCAAAGTAATGCACTGGGCGACAATTGCCACCGCCAATGACATCGCCGTGTAAAACTGGACAGTTGAAAGATAGCATTCTACGCTAGTTATGAGCTAGTCAGATTTATCAAGTTTGGTAATTTATTTTTCAATTTGGTAATTTTTTTGAGTCGGTCCTACATGTCAAATAGGTCAATATTGGTTCTGATTCCACATTAGTAAGTGGACCGTAAGCGTTTCCTTTTATAGAAATACCAGGTAATCGTGAAAGTTTCGCAAGACGAAAGTTGTTCCAGCGTTCCTTGGCTATTAGAATGGTGTGTTCTTTAACAAACTGCTTGAAAGTGGCTATTGCTAAGTATATCCACCGTATCCTTTCCTAGAAGGTTTTGGGTGGTCCTACCTTTCCCTGTCAGTTCGTCAGCTTTTCAATTACCATAAATTTTCCGGTGTACCCGGCAACCATATATATGAATAGAATTATACGTAAATACGTATGTTCTCGTTCAAAAAGCTCAGCGGGGGACTTCACCCTGTCCATGTGTGAGTCGAAAGCTTTCCTTCAAGCGTTGAATTGTTGATATATTTTCCTGTCACTTGTTAACTGACTTCCAAAAAAGCAGGAGGTTATCAGTCCGTCAGATTATTTTTATTTTTTTATGTATGTTACCGCATAACTTTGGACCACGATTTCGATAATTATTTATTATTTGCATCGGAAAGGTAGTGTCTCCGAGGTGGTCCCATACTAATCTGGTTTAGATCGGATCATTGGATCATGATATATATATATATATTTTTATTTTTTTTAAGTCTTTTTTTGCTAAAAATTACTTGTTTACATACAGTGGTCGAAAAAATTATTTCCACACCATAGTTTTACAAGATTTAAAATGTAATTTTTTTTGTGATTTAATTTTGGTTCTTTTTTTTTTTAAATACTGTTCTTTCTTTAATAGAACTCAAGCAAATTCAAATTTCAAACTTTGTTCAATATTTAAAAAAATTCAACAAACTTTCGTAAAAATTTGAGGTTAATCTGATTGCCCGAAAAGCTTGGTATCTTCGGATATATACATTTATGTATAGACATTAGAGCTCTCGATTTTGTTCGCACATTTTCAAACAGCCCGGGTATATGAGCAGCGAGTACTCGCACACTTGTTCAATGCTCATTACTCGAAAATTTTCGAGCATGAGCTCGAGCAATTCGAGTTTTTTCGAGTAATTTGAGCAATGTTTGTTTTATTATATTGACATTTTTGGTAGCAACTTTTTAAATTTTTCAAATTATTGATATATAATGCAAAGATTGTTACATTGGTATTTAATAATATAATTTATTTAACATGAATTAGAAAGCAGCTGCTGACAAATACAATTTACAAATTTTCTTTTGTTTATAAAATTGTTCAAAAACTCGAAAATTGTGAACAAACATTTGAGCAGTTGAGCAATGAACGAGTTTCGAGCGAGTATCGAGCTACTCGCATTGCTCGATACCCGGGTATCTAGAGCTCTAACTCTAGGAATATTTCTGCATCAAAAAGAAGAATTTTAAAAAATGTTGTTACGTTATTTTGGCGGTTAGGGCTCTGCACATAAAATAAGTTTGGTAATTTTTTGTTGAATTTGGTAAATTTTTCCGGTGATTTTGGTAAAAAATAAAAAAATTTTGTGCAACACTGTTCTCAATACCGAACGTGTTAAGGTCGGAGAGCGAGCTTGGTGAGTGAGTAGAGAAAAGCGAATTGGGAAGAAATGAAGTAAGCTAGCGCGTTTAGTAACTGTATTGTCAGATGAACAATAGCAACTATCTTTGCTATTAGGTTTGTTCCGGGGCTGTTTCGGTAATTAGAGCGTAAAAATAAGATACTCTCTCACAAGTGCCAAAAATGGGTCAACCCGTGCCAAAAGTTCCCAGAGCATGAGGAACACAAAAAACCACTTTTCGTGCCCGGAATCAACAAATCAGTTCTAAACAATGATTTTATGTGTATTTATCTTATACTAGATCGCCCTCACCCGCTTCGCTGAGTGTATGAAATCTTTTCGTGCTACATTGAGTAAAATTTATTCAAGAAAACTCAATTCAAAAACAGGAGGTTTAAAATTTGTTTAACCATCTTCAAAATATTTTCAAACTAAAAATTTCTTAAACTTCTCACTTTTCGTACTTTTTCAACTCAATTGAGATTTTAAACAGATGGAAACCGTTTACATGTAGTTTTGAAATTAAGCCATTTTAAAACCATTTTCATTGATATTGTAATAATTCATTTAAATTATTGAATAGTTTGAATTTAATCTTTTAAACAGTTGGCAACCTTTTTAAACCTCTTTCGCCTAACACTCATATTGTGATAGATATCCAAACCATTTCGATTCATACCAATCTATACCAATATATATTTTGAGAGCCATTTTTTCGCGAAGCTCGAGAACGGCCGAAACGATTTTTATTAAATTTCCGACACCTGATTCCGACGTCCCAAGGATTATTATAGGCTAAAAAAATGTTCGATATATAGAGGGGGCGTGGAACCTCCCATAAAAACCGAATTTTTCATACCGAATATCTCTGGAAATGTTCATGGTTGAGTACTGGAACTTGGTGTGGAGATATATGAAATCTGCTCATGGAGAAAAACGGGCTATTTGACAAGGTGTGTTTGTGAGTGAAATCCTCCCAAATGCTCGGACGGATTTTGAACGAAGTTTTTTGTGTGTTTTTTAGTAACTCTCTGGATGGTGTAGATTCCCAATTCACCCACCAGTTGACCCTGGAGTTAAGTTATTACTAAAAATTTTATTGATGATCCACTTTGGCCAATATTCAAAATATGTATTGGTAACGGTAAAGGTAATACTATTGCAAAAAAGAGCTGCCACGTGACGCTGGAGTGATTACGAATATTCGCCAAGTTAGAAAAGGTTTCTTTTCGATCAATCTTACGATTATACCTATTCTACATTTCGATCGGAGTTCCGTTTTTCTAAGTTACAAATTTGTTGACGGAGAACGTTTGATTGTTATTTTCGTGGGTTTAAATAATAAAATTTTATAAAAAAATTACGTAAAATATGCTGTGCATGATTGTAAGTCATCATAAATGAATTTTCTCGATTTCTGTGTTTTCGCAGCGGTAATACGGGCAATACGAAAATATGGCTCAAATATTAGCAACCAAAAGGTATATTGCGCGAGATTTTCAAAGAGGAAGCACAGGCGTTTTTGTTTTCATTATCTATAATAAGACTGTGAAATGCACTGAATACAATTTATTCTTTGTATATAAAATTAATAGAAGTATGTACATACATACCAACATACATAAAATGTGAAGTTACATAAAAAAAGATGCTGGTTTTATTGCACTCGTTTTTAATAACTTTTTAAAAAGTGGTGCGTATGTTGTCGAATTCTAATTTGCTATGGAGCTTTGTTCTTCCCTTCCTCCTGACGGCTTTCAAAATGGAATTCATTTGCGTTCAAATCTTCCACTCTGTGTAGCAAATGTTGTGGAGTGCTCAAACAACGTTTATAATTTCACTTGCTTTGAGCGATGAGTAATACAGTTCATGATGAATTTAGGACTCTTCACTCATCTGAGAAAGATCAAACATGTCCCTAAATCTCCGCCTTTCAATTTCCGCATCAGCAATCTGGGACTCGTTCTCCTCTTCAAGCAATAACGCCGCGGCTATGGATTTCATTTTTATAATTATGTTTCCACTTAAATAAAGCACAAACGAAATCTTATTTTTTTATGTCAGATATATTTAGTTATTTTAAAGTATTTACAAACTTTAACTTCATAAGCTGCTATAGTTTGATGGCAAATATTTCTTTTGTTTTGTTTCGATTTCACACATTCCTAGGCAAACAGCTGATTTCGAAAGATGGTTTCTCTCTTCCTCTTTCGATCCGATCGTAACGCAGAATACCTAAGTTCGATTCTTGCGGAGCGGAATGCGGGAACGTAATCGAAATGCAGAATAGGCTGCAAACTTATCGATTCTAAGTACTGGTATCGACTCTGAGTACCAGTATCTGTACTGACCCACTGTGTGTGTGCATACCTGATTTTTTTTATGTTTATATAATAGCCAAAAGAATGCACTACGCGAATCAGTAAAAATTGGAAATAATAAATATTTTTTTTTGTTAGTGAAAAACACACTCGAAATGTTTCTAACCGGAAATACAGTGTACCTAGCATTTATATGTCTCATGTAATTCGTAAAATACATATCTTTTTATTAGAAAGGTGTGGTTTTTTTGTGTGAACGTTATGGAAAAAGTATCCCAGAGTAAGTTTTGTAATTGTTTATTATTATTAATAAATAGTTTTTTTTAATACGACTTGGTTTATGAAACTATAATTTTAAAAGTACTTTTGCGAACATTTTTAAGGTTTTAAAAATTGCAGGTGTTTGCAGGTATTGGTAATGATTTAAAAAAAATAGCTTAACTATTAAGCTTGACGTTTCCATATACAGTGAGTAACTTTGATATTCGGTTTTTCCATTACTGTGCCTTTTATACTAAATTTCTACAGGAAAAATTGCACTTCTTTCACATCATGTTTATGACATGCATTTCCTTTTATGGTACGGTACTTCGCTGCTAAAATGTATGGTTAAACGAAACGAAACCAAATTCGAATTTCACACAACATTAAAACTCGGTTTTCTTAATGATGTAGCCAAATACTATTCTGACGGAGCTGGTGGTATTGCTCAACGTCATTTTGCACAGCCGTATTAGTTTCGCGGGGATACCAAATTCAGACATCGCGGCATAGAGGCAACTTCTCTTCGTGCTGTCGAAAGCGGCTTTGAAATCGACAAATAGATGGTGTGTGTCGATCCTGTTCTCCCGGGTTTTTCCAAGATTTGGCGTATTGTGAATACCTGATCTATGGTGGATTTTCCAGGCCTAAAGCCACACTGATAAGGTCCAATCAGTCGTGAAGGAGGGCTTCAGTTTTTCGCAAATACTCTCGATAAGACCTTATAACCTATGCTTAAAGGCTGATTCCGCGGTAGTTGGCGCGTATGGCGGGGTCCCTTTTTGTGGATTGGTCAGAGCACACTTAAATTCCAGTCGTCGGGCATGCGTTCATCTACCATATTCTGCATATGAGCTTGATGCATGCACCTCATCAGCTCCTCGCCGCCGTACTTGAATAGCTCGGTGGCATGCCGTCAGCTCCAGCAGCTTTGTTGTTTTCCAGCCGCGTTATTGCTATACGTACCTCTCATAGTCAGGCGGTGGGACAGCTACTCCATCATCATCGATTTGGGACTCGGGTCCGTTTTCTTCACTACTTTCAGCGCTGCTGCCATTCAGTAGGTTGTAAAAGTGTTCCCTCCACAATTTAAGTATATTCCGGATATCGGTCACTAGGTCGCCATTGTTGTTCTTACAAGAGTTCGCCCCGGTCTTGAAACCTTCCGTAATTCGCCTAACCCTCTGGTAGAATTTTCGGGCGTTCTTCCTGTCGGCCAGCATCTCAAGCTCTTCGCACTCACGTATTTCGGCCTCTCTCCTTATTGCGGCAAATCCGTCTCGCTTGCTTCTTCAGTTCCCTATAACGGTCCCACATGGTTCGCGTTGCGCCCGATCGCAGCGTGGCCCTGTAGGCGTCATCTTTTTTCTCTGCGGCTTCTTGACATTCCTCATCGTACCAGTTGTTCTTTCGGGCTCGCTGAAATCCAACTACTTCTTCGGCGGCGGTACTTAATGATCGGGAAATGTGGTTCCACTGCTCGCGTATGTCGGATTGTTGAAGAGTGCTCTCAGAGAGCAGGTGTGTGGTAACAATTATCTTAGTACAGTTTAAGACTGCGCACAGTTGCCAGTTTCTCTCGGAAAAAACAACCATGAAAATGAATACTGCGACATAAGTTTAAAATTTTGACTGGGTGGCAACCTGAAAATATGTCTGGATTAAAAAACTTCCGATCATCTTTCATTTGACATCGATATTGCCATATTTTTTTTATAATTTAACGAGTGTATCTTATCCATATTTTTTTTATAATTTAACGAGTGTATCTTATCCATTTATTGTATCTATACGTTTGGCCATAATTCCGGTACTAGCAGAGGTATCGAAACGAGGTATTGCTTCAAAAGTGCCACTTAAGAAGCTTATTGTGTCCGAGCATAATCGGTTGCAGTTCATAGGAGATACGAATTTATTCGTGCTAAATGTTTGCTCTGAACCACTGTGTGACCCTGGGATTCAGTAACTTAGTCTCATCTCAAGTTATTAAATTTGAGACTAGCAATTAGTGACTATTTTTGTGACTTTAGATGGTTTGAGTATTCAGTAGGAGAGAGTCACAAAAAGTTCACCAGAAATGTGTGGTGAAAACAAACACAGACTGCCAACTGATAGCGTTTATGTATGCCTTTTGCCCGCACCGCTCAAAGCGTCGCAATGGCCGAGTGGTAAAAGTATTAAGCTGCCGGTCGAGAGGTCCGGGTTCGAGTCCTCCTCGGAGGATTTATTATTTTTTTATTTAGTATTTTCTTTTTTTGTTAGTTTTATTTTTTTAACATAATCCTTAGATTTTAATGTTTTAAAAAGAAAAAATAAATTTTGTTCAATGAATTTGTATGATATTAACGCATTATGGTTTATTTCCTAATGAAATTGTTGTTGAACAAATATTTCTTCGCTTCATTTTCTCTTTTTTAAATAAAATAGAAAGCAATTATCTTTTCCTCCATATTTTTTTCTTTTTGTGGCCAGCTCAGACCCAGCTGAAACATTAGTGACTTTTTTTGAAACTAGAGACGTGAGACAGCTTACTGAATACCAAATAGTCTCTAAATCCATGTTCACCACCAAAAGTCACTATTAGTACTCAGAATCGATCGATTTTAGAACACTGGTTTTGGGGGTGTTTGGGAAATACCATATTTCAATTTTCTTTATTTTTTCGATCTACTGTATGTGTAAACATTAATTTATTTAAGTATTTACCATTGTAATATGTTGAATAAAAAACTTATAATTGTTACATTTTCCAGAAATGCATTTCGATGTGTATGGACAGATATATGGACTCTTGGAATTTGGTGTCCCGTACATACAGCAACCGATTGCAGCGCGAGCAGGGCAAGATGTAGGATCGATTTTATATAGAAAATCTGGTTATAAGTTTTTTTTATCAATACTTTAGATACAACTTATCCCGTTAATAGAATTAAAATATTTTGTAAAAAATCATAAATTGTTATGCTAATATTTCAAACAGCAATTCTAATACATATTGTACTAACACGAAAGATATGTTAAAAAATGAAATGTATCAGGAAAGTATGAAAAATATAGTGGAATAAAATTACCTAATAGGGGCCTTCATCTAAAGTGATAAAGGGATGCATTGCTTAAATTTATCAGTTTATCCGCATTCTTTCATGAAAGCACCTTTGTAAATAATTGCACAAAATTTTTTATTATTTAACTTATCTGGCTAGTTACGTTTAATTGTTACCTCGTCCATTTTGCTAATTTGCTTCTTATGTGTTCGTAGCACCTGGCAGTCAGTCAGGGTCGAATTTTGCTGAAATTTATACGTTTATCCACCAAAATCGTTTTATAAAATGATAAACTTTGGTTAAATAGATGTCCATACAAAGTTTGACAGTTCATTTTTCAAAATGATAAATTCATCATTTTATCAAGTTTATCAACAGTTTATCACTTTTGATGAAGACCTCTAATAGTATAAACATTATTTGAATACTTTAAGGTTTGTATTGCATACATCTCATAACACGTGCCATTGAATATCGTTTGCCTATAACCGAAATTTGCCTTTTAGGGTCTCTACCAAAGTGAATACAGGCATGGTCGCCTTTTAACTAAAAATGCTGTGAGCAAAAGTAAATTAGTGAAAATTTTGTAACAGCACAAAAGTTCCCAGAGTTTTAGAGATCGTAGTGATCGTTGTGTTTGTTGCGGTCGTTCCCGATACGTAGACGTGACCGTCATTCCTCGCGAATGAATCTACATCAGCTTTCGGATTTTGCTTGGATTGGAGTATATTTACTCTCCTGAAAAATTTACTCGCCTTTAAAATGCACTAACACTACATCGGAATTCTTATTAACAGTGGAAGAATTTTTAGGACTTGAAAACCTACATATAGACAAAGTTAAAACGCCGAAATTGCAAAAAAAAAAATCACCAAGGAAAACGCGAAATAGACAAATAAATAGGGCGATACAAATTCGCGACGGTGACAAAAAGAAGGTATTCGGGGCTATCACTGAATTCATCGTAGGTCCGATTTTCGTAAAATCTACAAAGGTGCTATTACTGAACCCGAATAGCTACGAATGTAAACTCGAAATTCGTAGAGAGTCTTCATTGAATCCGTTCGTAATGAAGATTCGTACAGATAATCTACGATGAGTTTATGCTGCCGGAACAAAATTTAAAATCGCTGAATTTTAAAAATAATGCAAAAAAGTGGCATTATTGTTAATAATAATAGATTGGCGCTTACACATATGTTAGTGTTTGGCCGAGCTTCTCCTCCGCTTTGTAGCGCGCGCCTTGATGTCATCACAAAAAAATTTTAATTGAAAAGAAGAAGAGAAAAGAATTTAGATTGCAAAACAGCAGCGACTTAGTCACATTCTTAAGGTATGTATTGAGACTTTTTATATGTTTATAAATTTGAATTGATATTTTTGTTTGTTTACAGGTTTGGGATTCACCAT
>NW_016157526.1:203930-264984 GCF_001687245.7 Rhagoletis zephyria
AAATTTAAAACGTACGAAAAGTCATCGCAAAGTGTTATACTGACACAGTTTATTGATTAAACAAATAACTACTTATTTCTTACAAGTTTAATTAGTCGCATTTTGTAATTTTTATCTTCCAAACCATCAAATTAAATTTTGTGATTTGCGTAAATGCCAACCAGCTGTTTTTGATCAGTTGTTTCCCTGTTGGCAAATTGCTGTTGGCAAAAATTTTTCCAACAGAATCTAACAGCTTCCCCTCAAAATGAAATGTCACTTTGCTCTCTCAATTTCCCCTTCTTTGCAAGTTTTTTGCGTACGCGAACGCAAAAACCTGTAAGTTTTGGTTAAACATGAACAATTAACAGCTACGCGAACGAACCTAATGCCTCATAAAGTCCAAATCAGAAGTGTTTTGGCTGAGTTATTGAAGTATTTCTTAAACCTATATTTGAAAAAAGTTCAAAAACAGCATAAAAAAACTCATTATAGTGATTCCGTTGAAAACAATTTTTAATTTTTTTTTTAGAGATTTTTAAGCTTAAACTGTTTTGTCCTCCAAGGTGTTTTCTTCCAAAAAATACTTGTTAAAAAACTATTTTATTCATAAAAAAATTTTTTTTTGAGGTATTTTCAAATAGGTCCAGCTCACGTAAATCTTAATATCATTTCCAAAATATTTTGGTGTAAGCGTTATGATATATGTAATAGAGTTTTGTACCGCATCTTTGTTGTATGGGGAGTGATGCAGTCTAATGTACATACAGTCAGTCAATAAAGTTTAGGTACAGCGTTTTTTTTACAATACGGGCAACTATTTAATATTCTTCAATAATTTTTTATAAAAATATGGTTAATTCTACAACAAACTCCCAAAAATCAGAGTTCCAAATCTTGTGCAAAATTAGAAAAAATTCTGGAAAATGTTGATGCAAATATTGCACTTTTTATTTACGCTTCCTAGAAAAAAGTTTAGTATGCAGTTTTTAGCCCATTCAATTTCAAATTGCAAGTTTGAGGTATGCATGGGACTTACCATTGAATTTTAGCAATTGAGGTATTTTCCTTATATGTAATTTTTATATGGAAAAAATGTCTGACACCTTCAACAAAAAAATTCCCAAAAATCAATTGACTGACTCCATGTATGTATGTATGAGCAACGGCTGCATTGTAGCATTATTGGACAATGCTCCACTGTTATGTGTTCTTATCGAAACGGAATGCACAAACCAAACGTTTTGTCATCTAATCAAGCGGCGAAATTTTTTAATTTACAATTGAATATACTGCACATATTATAGATATGTATATGTACATGCATAAGTATGTACGCTTCTTCTACTTATTTGGCTCTGTAACCGCCTAAGCAATTTTGGCCGAGTTCCATAAAGCACGCCAGGGAAGCCAAGTCCTTCTCCACCTGGTCTTTCCATCGCAGTGGGGGGGCCTCCCTCTTCCTCTGGTACCACCAGCGGGTTCCCGAATTGGATACCTTCAAGGCTGGAGCACCGGTGTCCATTCAAACGACATGGCCAAGCCAGCGGAGCCGCTGTATTTTAATTCGCGTCTCTATGTCCATGTCTGCGGTATTCGCCGTCGCCAACGCGTAAGAGCCCGTAAATCTTCGCAGTCCGAATATCAGAGCGTGTCTTTCGATCTCGGCCATTAGCCTAATGACTTATAGAGTGTGTTTCACGCGAGGAGGACTTTACTCCTGAATCGCCTACTCAGTCCAAAGTAGCACTTGTTGGCAAGAGTGATTCTGCGTTAGATTTCCATGCTGACATCGGTGTTAATGCTGGTTTCCCCAGTAAACGAAAATCTGTACTTTCTCGAAATTATAACTGTCAACAGTGACATGGGGCCAAGGCGCGAATGTGCTGATTGTTTGTTTCATGACAGGAGCTACTTCGTCTTGTCCTCGTTTACCACCAGACCCATTCGTTTTGCTTCCTTATTTAACTTGGAAAAGGCAGAACAGACTTAGCGGTTTTCGTTAACGATGATGTCGGTGTCATCGGCATAAGCCAGCAATTGCACACTCTTGTAGGTGATTGTTCCTGAACGGTTCAGCTCTGCAGCTCTTATTATCTTCTCCAATATCAAATTAAAGAGTACATGAGGGGGAGTGCTCTGCTGAAACCCCGTTTTGTGGCGAACGGCTCGGAGAGGTCTTTCCCAATTCTGACGGAGCTGGCGGTATTGCTCAACGGGGATGCCAAATCAGACATAGCGGCATATAGGCAACTCCATTAGTGCTGTCGAAAGCGGCTTTAAAGTCGACAAATAGGTGGTGAGTATCGATCCTTTTCTCGCAGGTCTTTTCCAAGATTTGGCGTATTGTGAATACCTGGTTTATAGTGGATTTTCCAGGTCTAAAGCACACTGATAACAATATGAATGGCAAGGTACACGGCGTAAGATAATAACTGTCGCACAGGGTTTTTGAAAAATAAAAGGGTCCTTTATAGATGTTGCGAAAAAGAGTATTTTTTTGTTAACTTTGTAAATACTTTACATTAATCTTCTTAATTAATTTTAAAATTTTAATCCTTATTTGCATTTGCCAGCTTTGGGAGATAAGTTCATGCGGCACTCACGTCTTTTATAGTTGTACTTTTTCTTTTCGTATTAATGCCCTCCTAGTCACCGGTTCGGAGTCTTTTCGATTGCTGAGTATGAGGCCTTATGTTGGACAAAAGACGGAGTAAAAAAGACCCAAATGGGGGAAATTAGCCTATATTTACAGAAGATATGTAATAAAGTAACCAATGAATAAAATGTTTGCTAAATCTATAAAGGTCCCTTTTATTAAAAACAAAGAAAAAACTGTGCGACAGTTATTATTTTACACCCTGTATATTTTAAAATATTAATAGCTGGAAAAAGGAGAACAAAAAAAGTACAAAACTAATAAAGGAGTACATTTCCATATATATTTTTTTGGGAGTACAAGGGAGTACATTGCAATAAAAAAGAGTACCTGTACTCCCAAAAGCAGTATGCCTGGCAACCCTACTGCTATACTGATACTACCTGGTCAATGTGATTTGAATTAAACGAAAGCAAAAAGCAATGCCAACTACAAGTAAAAGAAGCAAAATCGAATTGCGTCAAAATGTATCATGGCATAAAGTGATATGATAACGAAGAAATGGGATAAAATAAAAAGTTAAAAAAAAATAATTTTGCTAATTTTCTCCACAAAGGCTAACAGATCTTTAAACCTTCTTCAATGATCCTAGAAGTATTAGCCCTGAAACAGCATCCTTATAGTAACATCATAAATTTGTTTGATATTTTTCTCGGGAGCTTATATCTCGCAGAATTTGTTACAAAAAAATCGTAAAATTTTTTATACATAAATAAAAAGCAAGTTTAAAGTAGCTACTCTTAATTTTTGGCTTTTTTTATTAACGGTGTTACGCATCTTTTTCATACAAAGTAAGTATGTTGAAAATTTTTGATAGGGAAGCCAATGAGCAGCACCTTGCACTTGCATTATATTATACTAATGAGCTACAAACCTGCAACGAAATTATTTTCTAACGATTCTGATTAAAAAGTTTGAAATTTTGGTGAAACTCTACAGAATTAATTTTTATAATTTTTGCACAAAGTCGGAAATTTTGGATGTATGTATATAGTTTTTGTTAAAAAAGAGCTTTACATTCATAAAAAAATAATAAACATTAAACAGAGAAAAATAGCCAAGCCTTTCTAAAATGTAGAGTCCTAATTTATATTTTTTGGTCACTGTATGTATTTCTCGATTCGAATCACAGGCACTCAGATTTTGAAATAATATCTGTTTATGGAGAAAGTTACGGATCATATACCAACAGCATTTAAAACTGGTTCATAGGCATACTGTTAAGGCGTCGAAATACCGAACACCGAATATGAGACAAATACAGGACATTGAAAGAAATGCAGGACATTTGGCGTCCTGTATGAACAAAAAAGGTAGTTTCAATCAAAATGTATTCAACAAAGTGTGATTAATTTTGACATTGCTCTCATAAGAAACAGGCTATAGTGTCAAACTGAAATGAATTCTTAACCCATTTGAAATTTTTTTTTTCAAATTTAAATTTGTTTAAAAAAAGTTACACACATTAAACGTGAAATTGCTAAGAGATAAACCGCCGAGGAGAGCAAGTAAGTACATTTAAAGTTGGATAATAAGTAAATGCGTTCGACTTTTCTTAAATATTTAATGTAATGAAACCAAGATGAAACGGAGCAAAACGTTTGAACGGTGCCCTGTATGCAATAAAAGTCAGGACACGAAAATAGTGCGATGTTTTAAACCACCTAGTTGCGAATTAAGACGGCAGCGATGGGAAGAAAGCTGTGGTGTTGTACTACGTGATTTATCTCGCGTTTGTGAAAACCACTTCAAGGAAAGTGATTTCATTAGTTGTCCGTCCGAATCAAGCACTTTCAAAGGAGCTCGTTTATACCCAGGCGCAGTCCCAATGCCATACGAAATAACTGAAACAAGTGATCAGGATACATTATTTGTTGATGTCCAAACTCAAACAGGCGAATCTTTAGAATGCACGTTGAGAACAGATATATTTCTTCTTACCGAAATAATTAAAACCATGCAAGCAGGTTTGGAAGAGCTTAATTTAAAACTGCTCGAAGCAGTCTTTAATGGAAAACTATTTCGCATGAAAAAAAATTTATTTCAAAATTGTTAGAGTTAAGCCAACATATAAAATTGGAATCAAATGTAAAATCCTACATTTATAATTGTCGAATAATGTTTAGGATAAAAAATTTAAATATAAAAATAAACGCACAAAAGCATAAAACTTGGGCAATTAAAAACAAGAAAATTGCTAAAACTATTTTATAAACAATTTGTTTTATTTTATTGACAAAATATATATATATTCCAGGTAATGTAAGTAAAGCAAAACTATAATCGAAATAAAAGCCTAGGGCATCAGTGCTGACAAGATACTGCATGCAAAACTAAGGGTTAATTCGTTTGTTTATACTTTTTGACATAATAGTACCTTACAAGAGAGCCGCACTGAATTTTCAGCCACACGTGGTTTAATACACCTTGGTTTCAATCATGATCAGCGTTGCCGCTTTGGTAATTTTTAACCAAAATTGGTAATTTTTTTTTTTTATTTATCAAGTTTGGTAATTTGGTAATTTATTTTTCAATTTGGTAATTTTTTCCATTCGGCCTTACATGTCAAATAGGTCAATATTGGTTCTGATTCCACATTAGAAAGTGGACCGTAAGCGTTTCTTTTATAGCAATACCAGGTAATCCTGAAAGTTTCGCAAGGCGAAAGGTGTTCCAGGGTTCCTTGGCTACCAGATTGGTGTGTTTTTTAACAAACTGCTTGAAAGTGGCTATTGCTAAGTATATCCACCGTGTCCTTACCTGTAAGGTTTTGGGTGGTCCTACCTTTCCCTGTCAGTTCGTCAGCTTTTCAATTACCATCAATTTTCCGGTGTACCCGGCAACCATATATATGAATAGAATTCTTCATAAATACGTATGTTCCCGTTCAAAAAGCTACGGCTTTCAGCGGGGNTCGCAAGGCGAAAGGTGTTCCAGGGTTCCTTGGCTACCAGATTGGTGTGTTTTTTAACAAACTGCTTGAAAGTGGCTATTGCTAAGTATATCCACCGTGTCCTTACCTGTAAGGTTTTGGGTGGTCCTACCTTTCCCTGTCAGTTCGTCAGCTTTTCAATTACCATCAATTTTCCGGTGTACCCGGGAACATACGTATTTATGAAGAATTCTATTCAAAAAGCTACGGCTTTCAGCGGGTGACTTCACCCTGTCTATGTGTGAGTCGAAAGCTTTCCTTCAAGCGTTGAATTTTTTATATATATTCTAGTCACTTGTTTACATAAAGTGGTCGAAAAAATTATAGTCGCACCATATTTTCACAAGATTTATCATATTATTTTTTTTGTAATTTAATTTTGGTTATTTTTTATAAAAATAGTATCCTTTCTTTAACAGAACTCAAACAAATTCAAACTTCAAGTCTTTTTTCAATATTTAAAAAAGTTCAACAAACTTTAGTAAAAATTTGAGGATAATGGAGCGCTGATTGCCTGAAAAGCTAGGTATCTTCGGATATATATATGTGCAGATATATCGATCCCTAACTGCCAAAATAACGTGAGCGAAATTTTTTTAAAAATTTTATTTTTGATGTAGAATGGCATCTAGATGCTCTAAGAATATTTCTGCATCAAAAAGATTTTTAAAAAATTTCGCTTACGTTATTTTGGCGGTTAGGGCTCGATATGTATGTTTGTACAGTTCTGCACATAAAATAAGTTTGGTAATTTTTGTTGAACTTTTTCCGCTGATTTTGGTAAAAAATAAAAAGAATTTGTGGCAACACTGATCATGATACAAAAAAGAAGGTAGTTTCATTTAATGACATTCGTTGTTGTTGTTAACCATTTGACTTTTAATAAAATTATGTCATTTCATTAAATTCATCAGCGGCGGATCCAGAATTTTCTGATGGGGGGGGGGGGGACTTTTGCGGGAAATTTTGCCCCTTATTCTAATTACCTTAAACGAGCAATTTTTGTGTATATGTATATGTATCCATAAGTTTCTCGGCAACGGCTCTAACGTAGCAAAATGAAAAATCGTTTAAAAAAGGCTTTCGAAGTTGTATTTCTTCCAATTGTCAAAAACTTTTTATTTGTCACGGGGAAAATACCGTAAAAATTATTTGTATCGTGCGAATATCTATAGAAATTATCTGGGTTTGGAAAACTAGTTAGCACAGCGACAACAGCCAAGCATTTGCTTTTTTATAAATTGTTGTTGGTCCCCTTTCAGACACGTCAAGTCTAGCTTTCAAGTCTGCTCGTTCGTAGGCGAAGGAGGTGAGAAGAGAGGGGAAGAGTACAGATACCTCCGTACCGTCAATTCGTTTCAAGTTTTCTTGTCTCTTTTGTTCTTTTTGTTGCTTCCCATTTAAAGAACCAAGGACTTGAATTCAATTAAAGTTGACGCGTGTGGAATTCAATAATAAATTTCAAATATTTTAAACATATTTTGAATAGGAACTTATATCTTTTTTACCATCTGTAAAACTGACGAAGTGGCAACCATCTAAAGAAGGAGAAATCAGGTGACACGGAAAAATCTAAATTCCGCAATTTCTTCGCTACGGGCTACAACTACAGAAAAATTCTGCGGTGTTGAGTTTTCATTTACATGGCGCTTTGGTAAGACAGATCGTGTCAGCTGACTCGGGTTTACGTACCGGTAGGTTTACGTTCTTGACTAATTTCAGCTTAATGAAGATCTTGCGGAAGCAATGAGCTTAGCCGACGAAGGAAGGAATTTAAAGAAATGCGACAAGATGCAGAAAAAACTTTCATTTGCTTTTCGAACACGTAGAAGAAGTATGCACCAACCTAGGTACAGAAATCAAAGTACCGCGATACAGCAGTCGCCAAAAGAATCGCTTTAATGTGAAAACCGGAGATGCCGAGGCATACTATCGCATTGCTTTTTACATTACCTTCCTTGATACACATATTGCTCATTTGAAAAGCCGGTTCCTAAACCATAAATCAGTTTTAAATAATTTTAGTGTTTTGTTTCCAAAGTATGAGTTTAACGAAAAACACTGAAGAATTGTTTGCTTTCTATGAAAAAGTAATCGACTGCTCGAAACAAAACTTTCTTCTGGAGGTAAAAATGTGGAAAAAAACGAGTTTCACACGAACATTTTCGAAATGCTCTCGAAGCATTACAAGTAGCTAATTCAACGTTTTTAAGATCTTACGTATATTGGCACTTTTGCCCGTTTCAATAGCCACACCTGAACGAAGCTTTTCATGCCTGAAAAGAATTAAAACCTACTTGAGAAATACAACATGTCAAGAAAGACAGCATCTATGAATATTCACAAAGATATACATTTTTCAGTTGACGGAGTTCTAGAAGAATTTAAAAAAAAAACCCGAAAAATTTGAAAATTCTTCGTTTCATTGATTTATGAGTAAAAAGAAAAATTTAATGTGTTTAAAATTATCAAAATATTTTATAAATAAAGCGAAAAATTTAATATGTATATGATTTTAAAAATTCGTGTTTGAAACTTTATTACGCATACGTACTTTCTTCTAAAGAGCCTTTTTTCTAGACCCATATTAGTGAAATATTATTCTTTGACATGTATCCGCCACTGAAATTCATGCTACCTGATCACGAGCAGTAATATTTTTCAGAAGATTTCTTCAATCCACTCAAAGATGTCAAATATGATGAGCCTGAAAATTAATGTATAATCTCAAAAATGGGATTGACGAAACTAGGTTTCAGAACGGATGAAGAAAGTGATCAAAATTATATTTATGCTAACTGCTTATCGGAGTGCGGTCTGCGCAAGCCGAATTCAAGTTTTTTGCATAAATTGGAAATTTTAAATTCGAAATTTGTTGAAGTTAATGGTGATACGNAGCCGAATTCAAGTTTTTTGCATAAATTGGAAATTTTAAATTCGAAATTTTTTGAAGTTAATGGTGATACGCCATACAAAAAAGAATGTAGTTTCAATAAACAACTTTTGACGGATAATAAAATTTTTTGAAGTTTCATAAATTTTGAGTGTTCTCAAAGGCCTTGCCACTTTGATAATATTAAAACAATAAGTCGGAGTATTTTCTTTCCCACATTTATACCAATTTAAAATTATTTCAAATCAAAAATCATTATCAGTGCTTGGTTTTTTTTTTCGCTTACGTGGCTCGCACCTTTTTTTATTAACCCTGGAAGTGCTTCGCTCTGTCTGCGGGCTTGTTAGTCGAAACGACTAACACCAACTTAGAATTGAAATAACAAACATAAGAGTTAAAAACGAAAATACATTTTATCAATTTTAGTTCTTTATAGTTTTTCAAACACATAAACAAAATATTAAATACATATTATTTTCTCTGTTACATATTATAAAAATGGTAATTGACTTCAGAGAGAGGTACGAAGCGAAACACGATTTTTGTTAGTCGAATCGACTAACGAAGCACGTCCAGGGTTAAAAATATATAAAATATGTAATGTTAAAGGAGACTTCATTGAAATTGTTATTTTTATTTTATAACAAAAATCACGAGAACATGTTGTTATTTTTTCATTTTCTTATTTTGAATGCAATCTTGCGATTTAAAAATCTAATTCTAAAGAATACTCTTTCCAAATAAATCATTTATAATCGCCAATTCCATATGAATAAATTGTTCTCATAACTTTACATGCAAAACAAAAGCAAATTGGGAAAAATTATTTTGTTTTGCTTTATTATTTTGGGAATATTTGTTCACATAAAATTCGTGATTCGTGATGAAGTTCGTGAAAATTTACTTTTAAATTTCTCGTCAGATTTTGCAAAAAAATAGGTTTTGTGGTTAGTTCACCATTAACTTCAACAAATTTCAAATTTAAAATTTCCAATGTACCTATTCCAAAAACTTGAAATCGGCTTGAGCAGACCGCACTCCGATAAGCAGTTAGCATAAGTATAATTTTGATCACTTTCTTCATCCGTTCTGAAACCTAGTTTCGTCAAGCCCCCTTTTGAGATTATGCATTCATTTTCAGGTTCATCATATTCGACACCTTTGAGTGGACTGATGAAATCTTCTGCTTAAAAAAAAAATATTACTGCTCGTGATCACGTCGCATGAATTTATTGAAATGTCATAATTTTATTAAAAGTTAAATGGTTAACAACGAATGTCGTCATTAAATGAAACTACCTTCTTTTTTTGTTTCATGGTGCTTGAGTAGAAATAGTAGTCTCGAATCTTCTTTTCCTTGTGAACAATACTTTCGAGCCCTAACCGCCAAAATAACGTATGCGACATTTTTTTTTAAATTTTCGTTTTGATGCAGAAATTTATCTACATAGATGCTCTAGGAATATTTCTGCATCAAAAAGAAAATTTAGAAAAAAATGTCGCTTAGGTTATTTTGGCGGTTAGGGCTCGTTTTAATTTACAGCCATTGTTTAGCCTTTTTAAATCACACATTTATTTTAACGGATATTTACTTAAATAGCTAATATACATACAAAAATTACAATTGCAAATGGTAGCTGATACTTTGGATCACATTCCAGACTCTCTGGTTGACTACCTAGGATTTTGTTGAAAATTTACTGAGTAAGAACCTGTCGAAGGATCCTGCTGCATTTGAAAGTTGTCTGTGGATAGACCGAATGGCTTAAGGAACATATTACCAAGATCCTTTAATTTAGACATCATTTCTGTTTTCAAACGCTCATTGCGTTCATTAATTTGTGCCGGTAGATGTGCCACAGCTTCTTGCGCCTCTCTTTGGTTTGGCTCCAATTCACACACTCGCTTATAGTCAGCCAACGCATCTTCCAAACGATCCTCCTGCTCACAGAGCTTTGCTCGCCTGTTATAAAGGAGTATAGACTATTAAATTAGACAACATTCGATTATGTTAAACTACCTTTACCTCATTAATGCACGTACGTAACCAGGCCAAAGTTCAATTGCTTTTGAACAGTCATCTATAGCAGACTTTTTGGAATCCAACTTTATTTTGGCTGCCGCACGATTGCAATACAATATTGCGCGCTCTTTGGTACAAGATGTCGGACAAATGTGCAGAGCACTAGTGTAAATTTCGATTGCACGTAGTGGTTCTTCTGCTTTGAACAGCTCATTTCCCTCCAACTTCATACGATCTGACTGTTCTTTGTTTTGTTGCAGCTCTTCGGAGCTCATAGTCCTTTCTCGTTCTCGAAGCTCTTCCACGTCAATATCATCTGTGAAAAGTTTGGATGCCTCGTCGACGCTTTTATTGTCCTCATCATTATCTTCAGTTTCATCTGGCAGTTTAAGATCGGCCTGCTGGCGCGTTATCTCCTCAATTTGCTCATTGGTTGTAAGTGGTGAAGAATTACAACTGGCGCTGTCCATTTCATGGGCGTCTTCAAACTGTAGTCTTGCACCTTTACTTTTTGGTACATCAGCAAGCGCATCATGGAATTCATCATCGCTATCTCTTGGATCAGTATTTCCAGACATTTCTTTAAGGTTTAAAATAGTTTAGTGAGGAATGGTTAATTAAATGAATTATTATTACTCGTTTATTGTTCCCCAGAGTTGGAAAAATATCGACGATACTATCGATATATCGATAGTTTGTGATTTACAAAAATACTTTCGATGTTTTAAAATTCGATACTATCGACTGTAATGCAAGATCAATAAGCTGATGCCACGTAAAACTTTTGCTTCGCTTTGACAGATATGATGAATTGTATGAAAATGCACAAAGAATGCCACATAAATCGTTGAAGCTGCATCGCGAAGCGAAAAGATGGCCAACTCCCATCGTTTTGCGCGCTTTGACAATCAGCCGGTTTAATATTTATTGTGTTTCGTCCAAATTCGGGTTTTCATGCAGAAACATAAAACTTAATTACATTGCTTATAATTTTAAATCAAAATAATTAAAATCCACAGCAACTTTGATAAGTAAAAAAGCGGTACAACATTGTTTTCTTGGCGTTCATTGTGGCATACCTTCTGCGTCTGGCGCTTTGCTGACAAAGTTATAAATGTCACGCAAAGCTACAAAGTTTTATCTGGCATCAGCTATAGGGTTCTGTCACACGGTCAGTATTTATTGACGTGATCCAAGTATCGCGGTGTGACATGACAAGTGACGANTAGGGTTCTGTCACACGGTCAGTATTTATTGACGTGATCCAAGTATCGCGTATTTATTGACGGTGTAGCATGCAGTATTGATGGATCTTGATCCGTATCGCAGTTTCTAAAAACTTTGAAATCTGGATCGCGGATCGCAATACCGTCAATAAATATTGAACGTGTAGCACTTTCAAAACGCGATCCATACATTTCGTCAGTACATCTTTTACACATTCTGACCGACAATGAAAACACTTTGAAAACGAGTTTTGAAATTGTGGGTTCAATGATTTTCGCACCGGCTGTTAGTGTTTTCGTTGACATATCTTACATCCTCTGACTACAGTTTTGCTATACAAAACAAAACCAAAATGCTTTTCCCTCATTTTCTTTTCATTAGCAACCTCGTACTTTCATTCTTATTTTATACCATGTTCTGACCGACATCGAAAACATGTTTTCGTTGCTAAAGCTAGTTTTCGACCTAAAACATGTGTTTTCGTCTATGTAAAATCTGTCAATCGAAAACCAGTTTTCGCTGAAAACTACTTGAAAACTCACGTTCCACTCATTCCAATCGGTGTCATCACTAGTTTTTTTCGATTATTTATCGAAGTGGAAGTCATATTTTATTATCTTTAATACGCTATTTCGTATTTATTGTTAATTGGCTGGCGAAAGTAAAATAAGAATGAAAGTAAGAGGTTGCTAATGAAAAGATAATGTGGGAAAAGCATTTTGGTTTTGTTTTTGTGTAGCAAAACTGTAATCAGAGGATGTAAGAAATGTCAGCGAAAACACTAACAGCCGGTGTGAACAGCCTTCAGCCCACAATTCCAAAACTCGTTTTCAAAGTGTTTTGGGATTGTGGGCTGAAGGGTGTTCACACCGGCTGTTAGTGTTTTCGTTANCTCGTTTTCAAAGTGTTTTCGTTGTCGGTCAGAACATGGTATTACTTTGGGCAGCCAGTTAAAAATAAATCCGAAATGGCGTAATAAACATGATGAAATATGACTTCGACTTCGATAAATAATCGAAAATAACTTGTGAAGACATCGATCGATTGGAATGAGGGGAAAACACAAGTTTTATACCATGTTCTGACCGACAACGAAAACACTTTGAAAAAGTGTTTTGGGATTGTGGGCTGAAGGGTGTTCACACCGGCTGTTAGTGTTTTCGTTAACATTTCTTATATCCTCTGATTACAGTTTTGCTACACAAAAACAAAACCAAAATGCTTTTCCCTCATGTTCTTTTCATTAGCAACCTCTTACTTTCATTTTTATTTTGCTTTCGCCAGCCAATTAACAATAAATCCGAAATGGCGTATTAAAGATTATAAAATATGACTTCCACTTCGATAAATAATCGAAAAAACAAGTGAAGACGCCGATAGGAACGAGTGGAACGTGAGTTTTCAAGTAGTTTTCAGCGAAAACTGGTTTTTGTTTGACAGATTTTACATGGACGAAAACACATGTTTTAGGTCGAAAACTAGTTTTGGCAACGAAAATATGTTTTCGATGTCGCTCAGAACATGGTATTTGCAACGAAAACATGTTTTCGATGTCGGTCAGAACATGGTATTAGCAACGAAAACATGTTTTCGATGTCGGCCAGAACATGGTGTTACTGTCATAATGCGAACATCGAAAACGTATTCGCTCTGCCTATGGTATGAAAGGTGTTGCTCCCTTTCACTACTAAGGCAGAGTGGCACAGGTAATTTTGTAAACAAACACATTTCTTATCATTTTAAAAAGATAATTGCTATTTATTTTCAAATATTCAGATATCCAGCTTGTAGCCGAATGCAGTGGCTTCTGGGGTTCACTAAAATCTACTTATCATATTGTAACAGCTCCGGGTAATGGACCATTGAATGTGTTGGCTGAACTTATGACCGCCATGACCAACGCACTCGCCAACCAAATGCGTGTTTTGAATTTATACGGTAGTAATTCATAGCAATTGCTATTGCATGTGTGTATGATTCATATTTGTTTGATGTTAAGAATTTTTGAGGAGTTCCGCTCAAACTTGGGTGTGCTTACAGGCTAACCTAATACTCGCGGCTTGCGTTTTGATATGCACGCCGTCGAACTTGTTTTTTTGCGTTACCCGAAATTGGCTTGCGTGCGTTTGCATTTGATGTCATTGAGCGAAACGTCAAATCAAAATGTCACGCAGAACAAAAATTGGAAATTGAAGGAGTGTTCGCTATGCAAAAAATTTATACAAGTTGGTACCTATTGTTACGAAATCGTGTTCGTTTAGCCAAAAACCCAGTAACACTTGCAAGGAGAGAGCACAATTTTGATATTTCATTTGGAGGGGAAGTTGCAAATTCTTGCTGGGAAAAAATATGCTTCATATGCATATGCAAATAAGCATATTGCACAAAGGCTTATACTTCTATTTCACACCAAAGCTACACTTTTTCCAAGCAAATTTGCAAAGAAGCAACACGGTGCCGCTGCTGAGGGAGCGGTGCGAGGGAGACCACTGCCAGTTATCGAACCTTGTATTATTGAATCATGGGCGCAATCTTGTATTCTATCATTCTTGTCGGGGACCAATTGGTGAAAAACTGCGAAAAGGTTTATTACTGTATAGACTGTGGTGTGCATGTATACACATAAGTTAAAGAAAACCAATGCGAGTGGATGTTATACCATGTTCTGACCGACATCGAAAACATGTTTTCGTTGCTAAAACTGGTTTTCGTCCATGTAAAATCTGTCTAACGAAAACCAGTTTTCGTTGAAAACTACTTGAAAACTCACGTTCCACTCATTCCAATCGGCGTCTTCACTTCGAAGTGGAAGTCATATTTTGTCATCTTTAATACGCTATTTGAGATTTATTTTTAATTGGCTGGTCAAAGTAAAATAAGAGTGAAAGTAAGAGATTGCTAATGAAAAGAAAATGAGGGAAAAGCATTTTGGTTTTGTTTTTGTGTAGCAAAAATGTAACCAGAGGATGCAAGAAATGTCAACGAAAACACTAACAGCCGGTGTGAACAGCCTTCAGTCCACAATCCCAAAACTCCTTTTCAAAGTGTTTTCGTTGTCGGCCGGAACGCGGTATTAGAGAAAAATTAGTGGTTATTGCTAAAAGGTATAATAATTACATGGATTTCAGTACCAGAAGAACTGAAATCAGCAAAGGTAAATATTTTCTCTATAATTGCTGCATTATATTAATTGCTAACCCGATAGCATTCTTCTGCTTCAGAGCAACTGTCAAAAAATTTGAGTTTATGAAATTCGATACGATACTAGGGTTCTGTATTCCAAAAAAGAATGTGTTAAACTATCGAGTAAAAAGTATCGGTATCGAATGCCAAAAGTATCGATATGTTACCATATCGTATCGAAGTTCGTGTCGCTAGCTATACTATACGTGCTTTTGTTGATGAGGTTTTAAAAATCAGCTAGGAAATGGTTTGTGCAACTGGATCATTTAATTGTGATGTCGATGAAGTTGATATAAAAAATTACGTATTAGAAAAATATGTACCAACAAAGCTGTCTGAGCCAATTTACACTGTTTCCTATGCAGATGATTTGGAAAGCCTGAGGGTGAGTAACCAATTAGTTTCATTTAAAATGTTAAAAGGGAGCAATTCATTATAAATAGTTGACGAAGCATGCCCAGCTACAATGTTCAGGACTTATTTGGCCCTTTTGTCGAACCGGAACCTTTCCCGTGGAAGTGCCGATTAAGGGGGTACAAATGCTGGCAGGACCGGATATAGCGAAAGAAAAGTGCATAATGGAGTTAACAACGGAAATGGTATCGTATGAACAATAGGATCGACTAGTTGATTTTAATAATATTAAATATATTATCAATAGCAAATGGAATGTGATTATTTTCAACCAGGTGATACTATTGCTGTATTACCATCCAACAGCAGCAGAGAAGTCCAAGCACTGCTAGAGCGTTTGCAATTATCAAATAAATCTGATAGCTCATTTCAACTGCGAATTTCATCAAAATGTACTAAGAAAACGGCGAAGCTACCACCATACATTCCATCACATTGTACTCCTTATCATCTGTTGCGCGATTGTCTCAATTTTCATGCCATACCAAAAAAACAGTTCCTAATTACTCTAGCCAACTGCTGTGGGGATGCAGATGAGGATGCATTCCTGAGTTGTTTATCCTCGAAAGAAGGGAGCGCTTATTACAACGAGCTTATCTTAGAGCGTGGCTTATCATTATTGGAACTGCTGGAGTTGTGTCCCTCATGTATACCTACACTAGAAATTTTAATTGAGCACTTACCACGTTTGTTGCCGCGTCCATACTCTATAGCCAATAGCCCGCAAACTAATGAAATAAAAATTATATTTTCAATACGCTCACAAAAACCAGGGGTGACCACAAATATGTTAAAAACCTTGGCTACACCCTTGTTAAATGGCACAGTTGCTGAAAAGTTGCCCGAGATCACAGTGTATCCGCGACAAACGAATCAATTTCGCTTTACTGCGCAAGAAGCAAGTGAAAACAATCATATCCTGATTGGTATTGGTACAGCCTTAGCACCCTTTTTAGGATTTTTAAAGAAGAAGGAACAATTGCTGGCAAACGTTGCTTATACCTCACTAGGCGATACCTGGTTTTTTGCAGGCGCTACAACTGAAGCAAGTCTGCCACACAGAGATCGCATATTAGCCATGGAAAAAGGTAATGTGCTACAACGGTACTTCGAGTGTCTGTCACGCGTGCCTAGTGCTCCATATCGCTATGTTCATGACCAATTACTAGCTCATGCAACAGTATTTGTGGAGTTTTTGATGCAAAAGAATACTATCTTGTACGTCTGTGCCGATGGTGGTTCGATATCAAAATCGATTGAGGAGGCAATTACAAAATGTTTAATACAAGTGCAGCAAATAACACGGGAGGAAGCTTCATTAACGTTAAAAACGTTCAGAGTTAGTGGCAAATATCGTGAGGATTTGTGGCTGTGATAATTTTTTGAATAAACACAAAAAATCGTTAAAGCTACATTTATAGTACATTTCATCGATGCTTTTGCAAAATCGCCTATCGACCAGTTGCAAAACCGCCTAAATCGCCGTTGTGGCAAACATAACATCTGGTAACCCTGAACTCCAGGCATAGAGATTTATGCATACAAATCTTATAATCTTTATTAAAACAACAAATTTGTAGAATAGCTAGAAAAATGCCGCCTATCAAGGCAATGCCTTCAAAGAAAAAACGTTTTTTCGCTCTCCTGTAAGTTTTAGTACCGTAAGATAGGCGGTTTTGCAATTGGTCCATAGGCGGTTTTGCTAAAACATCGACGATATGTATGTACGTACATTTTTTAATTTCTTAAAAATAATGCAATATGTTAATTGTATACATTGCATGTATACATACATATGTACATAGATATAGGGTGTCCTAGACTACCCGTCCACCCCTTTTAAAATTGATCACCATGGGTATGCTTTATCTTTTGGTCGTATTTCCGACTTCCGGTTTCGACCGGAAGTGGGTTGAACTGACCGGAAGTCCATTATTTTAAATAAGACATGTATATTTGTAACACTGATTCGGATTCTGCGGACAAAAATATATAACTTTTGTCGGGAGCTACCACTCCGCAGGGCCTGGGTTCAAGCCCTGGTCAAAGCGACATCACAAGAAAAATACATAAAAAAGGTTTTTTATTAACAGCGGTCGCCCCTCGGCAGGCAATGGCAAACCTCCGAATGTATTTCTGCCATGAAAAACAGCTTCTCATAAAAATATAATCGCTGTTCGGAGTCGGTGAAAAACTGTAGGTCCCTCCCCTTTGTGTAACAACACGCCACAAATCGGAGGAGAAGCTCGGCCACATTGTGGTAAGCGTCAATCTATATATAGTTCAATTTAAATTCGGTTTAGTCTTGAATGAGTAATCTACCTACGTTTGTAGAGCTGAATTTTGAAAGAAAACGAGTTAGGGCCTTTCTATACAAAGGTGACGATATACATCGTCGTTTAAAGTGCAAAACCGCGTATCAACAAAATGCAAAACCGCGTACATATGTGAAGTTGTAGAAATTATTTTCTAGAGCGTAAAAACACTTATATCTCAAAATGGTTCTCTTTTTTATAAAGCAATCGCATTTCTGGCTAGTATATTTCAGGACGAATGGATAAGGATTGAGCCAAGAGCTTGTGTGAGCAAATCCAATTTTTGGCAGCCAATGGCAGTTACGCGGTTTTGCAGAATGACGATACGCGGTCTTGTACTTTAAACGACGACATACATGTCTACTGTTCTTGCATATCTACCTTATTTTTTCTACTGTCGAATCTATAACACACATCTGTGCGTACATGTAAGTATATATGTACATTATGGTGGTCCTTAAATGTAGGAAGCAAATATTTACATCAGATTTCTTAAGCCTCAACCCCTAAGTCGATGCTACGGTCGATGAGATGGTATTACCGACAGAAAAAAATCGTGCATTTGAGTATTTACAAATCCTTTTTGTTTCATTTAATTTAATTTAATTTATTTGTGTTAAACGTTCGCATATTTTTAATGTTTTTATTGTTTAAAACTTGGCATTATTGGTTGGTTTATTGATCAGCTTCCTAAAGCAAGAAGTTCTTAATACAAAAAACAATAAAATTGTATGCCTTTCATTGTATTTTTATTATCTTTCAATCGCCGCCGAGTTACTTATCAAATAAAAAACTTTATTTCAAGTCATGGTAGAAAAACGAAGGTAGTTTCAATAAACAACTTTTTGAGGGATAGTGGGCCTTTTGAAGCTTCATAATTTGTTCATATTGCAGCAGCGTTACCATATTGTTAATAAGCATTTCTATTATCGGACTTTGATGTATGTATATATAAACCAATTTTAAACCGATAGTAAAATGCTTTACTTTATACACAATCATAAATTTTAATGCAACCTTTAAATATAAAGTCTTTAAAGTTACAGGCTACTTGAGAAAACGGCCCTTAATGGGAGTAAATATTTTAGTCTTATATATGTATTGAAAATATATACCTACAAAAAAAGAAAGTAATTTTACTTCGAAATACAACGGATAATGGCATATGTACTTACGTTATGGAATGGGTGAGAACCTCTACCCCAAAACTGAAAAATTGTCTATATGTATGTTACGTTGTTGTTTTTATTTAATAAGTTGAACAAACCCATCAAAACAACTAGTAAAAAGTCTAAGTTCTACCAGAGCCGAACATTAGATGCCCGGGGCAATTATTAAATATAGTTTTTTTTTCACCTCTTAGAAAACTACCGCTACATGGTAAGCAGTGTTGCCAGAGAAATTTCGTTTGGAGCTAAAACGGTCGAAAAAAAAGCTAAATAATACTAATAGTAGCTAAAATAAAGAGCTACATATTTTTGTTAAGTTGAGCATTTATTGACGTAAGGTTGTTTTTTACATTTTCGGCCATTTTAATAAAAACAACGAATTTTATAAGTTTAAGTGCTGAAAAAATCTTTTAAAACCAAAATAAGGTGCATATATTTCGAATTATTTGCTATGACACTTATAATAGTGAACTAAAAATACTTTACAAACTGTTACAAGTCAGTAATTTCAGATATTTGAATTGAATAATTTTTTCGCAAAATTTCTCTGGAAAGTTTTACCTCCAACTCTCCTTAAAGGTAAAATTAGTAAAGTAAAACAAAATCCGCGCTATCAGAAAATGGATTTTCTTTTAATTAATTTTTGAATTCTTTAGCCTAGATCCAAGAGTTTATGGTNTTTGCTATGACACTTATAATAGTGAACTAAAAATACTTTACAAACTGTTACAAGTCAGTAATTTCAGATATTTGAATTGAATAATTTTTTCGCAAAATTTCTCTGGAAAGTTTTACCTCCAACTCTCCTTAAAGGTAAAATTAGTAAAGTAAAACAAAATCCGCGCTATCAGAAAATGGATTTTCTTTTAATTAATTTTTGAATTCTTTAGCCTAGATCCAAGAGTTTATGGTGATACACAGCATCTCGAAATTTTCCATTTTATCAACGCTTAAGTTTTGGCTTATATACACTAAATACAACTAAAACTTTCTGCAGCTAAGAAAGTGCTACATAAATTTGAAAAGAGATAAAAAAAATAGCTAGGAGCTAAAACCCGATATTCGGAGCTAAATAGAAAACTAAAGAGCTAAATCTAGCTACAAAAGCACCAAAATGGCAACACTGATAGTAAGCAGGGGTGATTTTATCCCTATATCAAACAGCTTCGATAAACTTATATAGTTATATGTGGGCGGTATTACGACCATTTTCCAAAATTCCATAAAAATGTTAGTTATTTTCAAGGGATTGTTTTTATACCCGAGCGCACTTGTGCACAAGGGTATATTAATTTTGTTCACATAACGGTTGTTTGTAACAGCCAAATCGAATCAAAATAGATATACATAAATGATCAGAATGAAAAAAGAAATCGATTAAGCCATGTCTGTCTGTCCGTCCGTCTGTCCGTCTGTCCGTGTACACGATAACTCGAGCAAAAATTGAGATATCTTAACGAAATTCGGTATGTAGGTTTACATTTATCCAAGGTAGGTTGGTATTGAAAATGGGCGAAATCGGACAATAACCACGCCCACTTCCCATATAACGGTAATTTCCAGAAATACGAAAACTGCGATATTTTAGTAACTACTGAAGATAATTCACTCAAAATTGATATTTACAATAATTTTTAGACGAAAAATAAGAATATTATAAATTTTTGGAAAATGGGCGTAGCCACGCCCACTTATGGTTACATGTGTATATCTTGGTAACCGCTGCACCAATTTCTCCCAAACTTGGCACAGTTGTTGGCCTTCGCACAACATACCAAATGGCCGAAAATTTTTAAAATCGCTCAATAACCACGCCCACCTCCCATATAACGGTAATTTAGAGAAATACAAAATCTTCGATAAATCAGTAAATATTGAAGCTAATTTATTCAAAATTGTTGCTTGCAACAATTCTTTACCAAGAAATACGTTTATGGTAAAATTTTAGAAAATGGGCGTGGCACCGCCCACTTATGATCACATATATGTATCTCGGTAACCGTTCTACCAATTTGTACCAAACTCGGTGTGGTTATTGTGCTTGCCACATGAAAGCAAAATGTTGAAAATTATTGAAATCGGACTAAAATTACGGCCGCTTTTCATATAACGGTAAATTTGAGAAATGCTTGAAACTTCAATATTTCGAAATTTAAGGACGCTAATTTACTCAAAATTGTGGTGGTTCCATACTAATCTGGTTAAGATCCGATCAGTGGATCATGAGATATATATATATATATATATATTTTATATGATAGTTGAAGTCGGTTTATTTTGCTAAAAATTACTTGTTAACAATTTTTATTTATTTCATGCAGTTCTAACGTCGTGAATACTAGACACCAGCTCGAAAGATTGGTTTTACTTATGAAAGAAAATCCCAATACTCTGTTGACACGATCTCTGAGAACGATATCATAGAGCTGTTTATAGTTTTAATATATTTTAAGTCGATTTGGATCACACAATTTCTTAAATATATTGTATGTCAAAATATATTCGAAAGAATGCACTTAAACTTTTTTCTGCTCCTGGCCAGTTTTCTCATCCTCTGACGAGTCGTTGAACCAGAACTCCGTTATACTAATTAAAATTTTTTTAACACGTTTTTATAAACTCGCTAGCTTTTAAACATCCGCATCCGCATTTTAAACATTCGTAACATCCCTAATTTGTACATATCTATCTCCGATTCGTTTGTTACAAACAACCGTTATTTGAACAAAGTTATAACCCCGTTGTGCACAAGTGCGCTCGGGTATAAAAATAATTTAAAATCGAGTAATGCCCATCCAAAAATTCAATGTACTCATCTAAGTATTATTCGTATCCGATGCGTTCCCCAAGTTGGAGCCTGCAAGAAAAAGGCATTCGTTTTCTATGTTTTGACCAATACAGCTTTTCATTACCTTTCATTTCGCGGCACTGCACTTTTGGAGAGCATGGTCTTGTTCTGGTTGATGCTAATATCCGTGGTAACAAAATGTTGGCATACGCATATTTTAGAAGGCTTTTCTCGCTCACGTCGCAGGCTTCAAGCCATTTTTGTCTCATAAAAGGAAGTGCTGGAAATTTAAAAAAAATTGTACCGTCTTGCTTGCAGTGGTAATCTTGTATTTTTGCAGCTATATATAATAATGAAGTCGGTTTTGTTTTCGTACACAGTATCATTCTTGGAATTAAAATGGAGTTTGCTAAAATATAAGCCCATATTTTAATACAAAATTAACAAAAACTTGTTATTATTATTAACAAAAAAGAGCCGTACGCTCAATTTTGGGAGTAACAATATACATATGTAACTATATCTACGTATTTTCGTTTTCGTTTCCGCTTGCACAGGTATTCATGCGTTCAAACTTGCTGACCGTTCACTTATAATTAACAAGAATTTCACGCACAATAGATATTAAAATATTTCATTTGTTAATCGGCGCTTTGCCAGCATTTTCCTTTTTTATGATTCCTTTTTTTAGTTCCACTTCACTTTTACGCAACTTTCAATGGCTTCACGCTACATTTATTTAACTTATTACGTGAAAATACATATTTATATGTACATAGTACATCACATCCATAGGTACATATATGCAAGTACTTTTATATTTTTTTTTGCCGAGATAGGCTTTGGGGCACCTTCCAAAATTTTTCCTCTTACCGAAAGATGTGCTAACATGGCAACAGTAGTTTTTTTTATAAAAATTACCAATATTTTTAGTTTTACAGGGATCCAGTAGCGCATTTCAAGGCCATTGAGCACCCTGTATTGGTTACAGTAGAAAATTGAAAGTTGGTATTGATATTACAAATATCAAAAGGAAAAAAACTAAGGGGTGCCCCGTTTTCTAAGATGATATTCCCACCCCCCCATACAATATTGGACCCTTCTAATGCATATATGTATGTATGTGTGTCGGTTTTATCTTCGTTACCCTTCGCTTGCTATAAAAAATAATTTTGTACAATTCTTTCAAGTATATTTTTTAATAATATTTCATTTTATTTATTCTTATTTTTGGCGATAAAATTTGCACACTACAGAAAAGTTCTCTATCAAAAAGGTGTTCTTTATCAAAAATTGATAATAATACATACAATATACAGTACCTACAGTATGATAATAAAAAAAAATGTAATCATTAATAATACACGGGTATTGTGCTGGCATTGCACTGCTGTTTATTTGCTTTTCGCTCCGCTTCAACACATGCCATATTAAATATTTGTAGTAAACACATACATTTGAATGTGCACTTATTGATTGGTTTCTTTTTTTTCGTATAATTCGCTTACATTTCGACTAAATTTCACTTTTTGCATTTTCTGTTGGTAAAAAATTTTACTTTACTTATATCATTGCTACATTAAACATTTAAATACTGTAAAAATTATTATTATTTTTTTTTTGTTATTGCATAATTGTGGGATCTCTATTCTACTATTATAACTATGTATGTAAAAAAGTGTATTAATATCGTTGCTTATGCGTTGAATTGATTTTCTCTTTTATTAGGATTTCACAAAAAATAGTAATATTTGCTTGTAAACAAAACAATAGACACTTGCATAAGAGTAGCTAAGGAAATAGAGGGATTAGGATGTTATCTACGATGAAGCCGGATTGTTTGTTCCCACTGTGTGAAGTTTGCATGGGCTGGTTGTTTTCAGCAAAATGTTGCGCAACATCCAAGCGTCATGGAGTTCGATTTTGCCATGTACGTATGTATGTATACATATATGAACCGACCGCAAACATGACATTTGCTTGTGAATATCCATTTAAATATCTACATACATATGTAATTTTACAACCATTTTGATTCTAAAAAGTCAAATATTCAAAAGCAAGTTTCAAAAAACTGGGAACCCTACTAAAAAAGTCCAATAACTTGAAAATAGGCAACTAATACCCTAGTGTATGTACATATGTACGCTCAAACAAACAAAAAATAAAGGCCTGCTCAAACTAGCGCGATACGGCTCCGCGCGCTACAATCCCGTAAGAAATGTTTACTCATAGTACTCTTTATTACAGTAATGGTTTGAGCAACATGTGTATATCGTACGAGAACTTACCACCCCGCGCCTGTTTGAGCTGCCCCTAATATTGGCAAATGAAAGAGTTGTGGAAGTGTAAATTATTATTGAACAGAATTTGCCAACTACACAAATAATGCTTTTTTTTAAATTACGACTTTGCTAGAATTTTATAAAAGCCATTTATACATTCCACTTAATTTCGAAAGCGTAAGGTTTCCGATTTACGTAAACTCTTGAGTTGAATTAGCATTAGTTAAATCTGATTTTCCTGCAGGGTGCATTCCTGGATACATATTCACATCGATATATACACATATGTACATATTTTAAGTTCTTAGCGAATATGTGGGCAATTAAGAATGTTTACATAGCCAATTAGGGTTGAAAAATTTATTATAATTTCTACTTCTTTTCAACTTACCACATACTTTTCTAGTAAAATGCAGTACAGCAGTGTTGGCTTTTTCATTGTGAGAAAAAGAAATATGTATTAAAACAACCAATGGTTTACAGACAAACAAAAATGTTTGCGAAATTGTTTTACATGCAAATGCATAGTACATGCATAGCCATAATATAATTAAGGTAGGCCTTCTTAAGTGAGGCCATTCTAAGAGGCCTACCCAAGAAAGGCTGAAAAATGTGCTTCCTTGCATGTCTTCTAGAAGGGCTTATCCGTTTACAATTTACGCGAATGCATAAATTTATATTATTTAGCATTACAAATGAATTTCAAAAAACATTTTGAGTTGCAATAACACATATTTGATATATGTAAACCCCAAGCAAATACCGCAAAGATGTATGATTTTTATAAATTAAAGAAGCAACTTTAAAAGAACTCCTCCAAAAGGCTTTCTGAAGTACGTCCTATAGAAGCCCTTCTGGAAGGCATTCTATGTGTAGCGAAAGAAGAAGCTCTTCAATTTGTGCCACTCCATAGAAAAAAAGAAAGGAGAAAGGAATGTATAGCGGAAAGCCTCTTGACTCTCAGGAAGGCCTTTCGGAAGGGCTTTTAACTCCTGAGATTGTCTATTGGGTACATACTTACATGCATATGCATACATATATGTATATGAATGTATGTACGTACTTTTGTATGCATATTTATTTAGTCTTCTGTACACAATGTTTGTCCATTGATTTGTGCATACATACATAGTACATATGTACATATGTATGTAGATATTTTTATATGATTTTCTTATACCTTCGTATGCTTGGGTTCTTGTTTGCTCCTAGATAGTCTAGTCCAGGCATGCCGAGCGCAGGGCCCTTGCTTATGGAGTTCTGCCAGCGTTGGGCTGACTGGTCTAGTAAATCCAATTTGATCAATAAAGTTATGCAGAAATTTGGTATTACAATATCAACAGTCCAGAATTAAACAGATAATGCAAATATTATGAGCTTCAAGCATGAGCTGCCATAAAAAGAATCGTCTTTTAAACAGAAGTCACCAAAAAACATGTGAAATGTTTTGGGTTTAAGCAATAGCAACACTCATAAATATATAAATATGTATAGCATTTTCAGTTTAAATGAAACCATTTTCAAATTAAATTAAACCCTTTTCAGGTTAAGCGAAACCTTTTTCAAATTAAATGAAACCGTTTTCAAATTCAATGAAACTTTATTCAAATTAAAAGAAACTTTTTTTTCAAATTAAATGAAACTTCCTTTTAAGAATGTTGAATATGAAAAAGGTTTCATTTAAATTGAAAAAGGTTTCGCTTTATCTGAAAAAGGTTTCCTTTAATTTGAAAAAGGTTTCGCTTTGTTTGAAAATGGTTTCATTTAATTTTAAAAAAGTTTCATTTAAACTGAAACATATTTAGAAGTCAGACAGATCTAAGCCCTGTCTAGTTTGCCGCGATTCTGATTGTGATTCTCTAAATGAAATTTCTCCATATAAGATGTCAGAAAAAAAATTAGTAAAAATGAACGCGATTCTTTAGCTATTTTAAACATACCCCAAACAAATTCTAAAAAATCTGAATAAGAAGTTGAAAATTCAGCAGAAATCTTGCAGATTTTTTTTACTTTTTGCACAAGTTTGAAATTTGGATTTATATGGTGTTTGTTATATAATGAGCTACACTTTTATGGAAAAACAATAAACATTAAATAAACAAAAGAAAAATAGCCTAAATTTATCAAAATGTAGATGACTTAATAAGCTGATCACAAGTGTATGTAGAAACTTGCTATTGGAGTCACAAGGTTTGGCAGCCACTATTGTCATATAGTTTTCGCTGAGAGGAACTAGGAATTAGAATTAATCTACATTGTGAGTGATAAATGAACTACTGCCTTGGCAGCGGCACTTCACAAATTAAGGTTTACATGACCTTAGCAGCGAGCCACTGTGGTACAATTAGAAAATTGTATGAAGCCTAAAGGATATCTAAGAAAATTTATGGAAAATTTAAAGAATTCAGAATTTTTTAGCATTGCTTAGAAACGGAATTTCGGCCTTCATACATTTGTTTTGTATATAGAACATATGTATTTACGGCCGGTCATAAAGGCATGATCAACGTTAAAAAAATTTGATGACGATGATTTGATATTTAACATCAGCTTAGAAAAAACCGAGAAACCGGTAACTAGTGGGATGTTCGTAAAACAATAAATAGTCAAATACATTTGCGTAAATTTGTACAAATAATATGCGTGCATTTAAAATTTGCCATTCAGTACAGTATAGCAGTTAATTATGTGTGTAAAATATGTATGTAAAAGTGCCTGGCAAAAAAAAAAAATCAATAAAAATTGTGTTACAAATGTTAGTTTTAAAAATGTATGTAAATGCATGCGGAATCTACGGACATGAACAATACTAATTACAAATTTGTATTTTTTCTATGGAATATTACAAAAATTTACTTCGCATTACTACGTAAGATAAATACAACTAATGATGCACGTGTTTTCGTTTTCATCAAACAAAACAGCATGTTTATTTTCTTCTACAAAATTTAGACCTAATGGCACTTTAGCTTACAACAGTGTAAAAAAAATTTAGAAGACTTACGTATGTACATACTATATTATGTATTTACTATATGTATGTATGTTTTTCAGTTATATGTATTGTTGCACTCAGTTAGCAAATTAACCAAGCAATACAATTTGCGTTTTGTAAAAGCAAAAGCAATATAAAAAATTACAAATGCGCGAAGTTGAGATATTGCTCTTACATTCAATGTTGCCTTAATGCCCATAGTTTCCTATGTAGTTTTTTTTTCGCTTTTTTAACGCTGTTACTCCGATAATTGATGTACAATTGTTTTGTGGGTTTTTTCTTGTTTTTGAATACAATTTTTATTAAGATTAATATATGTATTTAATTTTTTTGGTACTTAAATATTACTTATTTTCATTTAGTGGTTTCCACTTTTGGAAATTTACAACAACTTTGCATAGAACAATTTTTCTCTTTCTTTAATTTAACGTAGTTTTTAAGACATTGCATAGCTTTGATAAAATCGCTTAAATCACATTGATTTTAATTGATTACAAGTATTTACGTTTTGTATTACTCTCAATTGTATAAAACGTATTGTTTTGTATGTGTTTGCATATATGTATATACTATATACATATCTATAATTTAAAATGAAACAATTTGCAAAATTACAATAAGTGTGCAATTGCTTTTTAATCAAACAAAACATTATTACAAAAAATTAAGGGAAAACGCTTAAAACTACAAATATATTACATTAAATAAAGTACAAATGTATGTGCATGCATAAATATGTACGTATGCACATAAAACTACAAATGTATGCACTGAAAAAAATTAAAATTATTTAAAATTTACATACGTTTACATTTGTAATTAAATAATATATAATAACAGTAATTTTGGCAATGAAAATATCGCTAACCGTTCGTACATACATATACGTTTCTATTTGTGCGTGTGTGTGTGCACGTGTATTTTTGAAAATGTATAGCAATGCGACTAACTTTTACTATATGTATATATCGATGGCTGAGTGGAAGATCGACCTATCTCGGCAGCCAGTTCGAAAACATTCTATCTCAAAAAACTTTTCTAGAACGCCCTATTTCAGAATTCGTTTTAAAAACGCCCTATCTCAGCTGCCGATTCAAAAACGCCCTATCTCAGCATATTTTCAATACATTTTGAAGTGAGAAAGGGCGTTTTTGAACCGAATTTTGAGATAGGGTGTTTTTCAATAAAATTCTGAAATAGGGCATTCTTGAAAAGTTTTTTGAGATAGAGCGTTTTCGAACTGGCAGCCGAGATAGGTCGATCTTCCACTCAGCCATCGATATCTAGTACCTAGGCTCCATCTCCAGCTTCGTTTTAATTTTATTTTTTGTTTATAACTCTAGCAGTTTGTATATTGTGGCATTTATACGCAAAGTAATAAAGCAAATAATTTTTGAACGAATTTGGAATATAGGAATAAACACTTCACGTTTCCATATTTTGAAACTTTGCTCTTTAAACTACATTTCATCAATGCGAGAGTGGAATGGATCGGCTAAATGAATACAACAACCACAAAAATCTACGCAACTACATATGTATGTATGTATAACTATATTTATGTTAGAAAGAATGTTTGTATGTAGTCTAGTCTTTAGTACTGCAATCGTTTAGATTTGTTTATTGCATTTCAATTTGTTTTCTATTTGTTTGTCTATAGTTGCGAACGCTTTTAATAATAATACATATATTTATAATTAGTTTATTGCTACTTTTGCTTGGTGTGCGTGTTTTTTCTTTTTGTGATTTTTGTAATACAAATTGGGAGAGTCAGGCATAGCAGATAAGTTTCGTAGTTATAATATAATAGTAGTACAGTAATTTAGTAGTAGTACATAGTAGTAGTTGTTGCTGCTGTTGGTTTAGTTGATGCGAGTATTCCCATTGCTGCAGCTAAAGCCGTGTTCGGTTTACTATGGATATGGCGGCTTCATTTTAGTTCGTTGGTGGTGCATTCAAAATTGTCATCTGATTATCTGAAATTAATTTAAATAATATTAAAAGGATGAATACATACTATGTTTTAATAAATACATATTCATGGAGAAATGCAAACACATTTTAAGCTAATCTAGTATTAATATTGTTTTAAAAATAGCTTCCAAATAACCTATTTGGACTTAGAGAGCGAACCAGTGGCAGGGTGCGAAATAAGATTAGCTATATACATACATATCGTGGATGAAATGTATAAAGGCCCTAACTAACACGATTTTTTTTCAGGAGACAAAAAACGTTACATAATTGAAATAATAAAATGTTTATTGAAAATGATTCATGAAATTTATGTAATATATCAATACCTAACATAATTAAAAAAATTTAAAGGTTTTTATCAATTATATGTTATATAATATGCTACATTCCTGTCAGTTAGGGCCTTTGTGAATGCGAAGTTATGAAATAAATGTTTCAGTTGGGGCTTTTTGCATTCATGTTAAATCCAATATATTTTGTTTCCATATCAAAGCAAGTTAGTAGTTACTTTGCATTATAAGCTAAACAAGAAAAATTAAAGGGTATAATATTTATATAAAATTAATCAGACCGCGCTCGTATGGCTTCTTCTGGTCCCACTACATCTCCCTCAATGACTTCAAAATTTATTTTCGAGCATTTTCATCAAACAAAAGGCATTTACGGTGATTTTTTAGACAAAACTACGACGAACATAATTCCCCTAACAATCTGGATGGCCTTCGACAGAAAGCGTTCCCGTCCTTTGTGTTATGGCGATTTCGTTTATACCAAAAAATGTCGCATTTTTATTGGCTCTTCTCTTTTCGTGTTCGCTTCTTAAATAAANTCCCGTCCTTTGTGTTATGGCGATTTCGTTTATACCAAAAAATGTCGCATTTTGATTGGCTCTTTCTCTTTTCGTGTTCGCTTCTTAAATAAGGGCAAACGGTGAGAAAATTTTGTGTTCGTTTTCTTTCAATGTCACACTCTTGTCAGGGAAAAAATTCACATTCCCTGCCCTTTGAAGCTTTATTAGGGGTGATGGTTGCCATGAAAATCAGATAGTTGCTTAAAACGACAATTTCGTGAGCTAAACCAGAGCTTCTTAAAGTGGGATCCGTAGAAAAGCCACCGGGGTTGCGCGAAATTAATTTTGATATGAATAAGCACGGCGGTCGGTTTGAGTTGCACACAGAAAGAAAAGCTCTATATAAGAGTGTTGAGCTTGCGCTTGACAGCATTGTTTTTTTTCTAACCGTTATGTGTTGTTGGCCGCAGTAGCCAAAGGGTTATATACAACTTTTTACAAGGAACGCGATGAATGATGAATTGCCAAACAAAATGTTAAATGTCATAACTGGGCACTTGGTAAATCGCCTGAAATCTTTGGCAGATTATTTTTCGGATGGTAGTAAATAGTTATATCGGTTTGGTACAAAATCCATTTACGAAGCATTCATAGATCTTCGGGGTACTTCGACATTGAAACACACATTTCAATCTGTGTCTCTGAAAGACTTTTGGGTTAGTGTTAGAAGTAAGTATCATGAAGTCGCTAAAAAGGATATCTTAACTTTGCTTACTTCTGTCACAACGTACTCTGTAAATAGGGTTTTCCGCTTACACTTATACAAAAAAAGAATTTAGGTCGAAATTGGATGCTACTCCAGAAATGCGCATACAGCTTTCAGATATTGGGCCGTATGCATAAAACCTAAGCAAATGCTTTATCTTAAAATTTCAGACCTTTCACTCGATTTGTTCAAATAAACTTAATGCATACGGCCCATTATATCGAACTACTATTTTATAAAATAATTAACAACAGTGAAATTGGGAATTTTTTTTGTAGCAAAAGTACTTCAGTTAGGGCTTTTTAAAAAGTGGCGTAAGTTCGCTAGTTTTTGAGTTACGGTTGTAAATTTTTTAGGGAAGATGGGTTTAACTATAAGCTTCTTGGGAATGCAAAAAACCAAATTTCGAAGAAAATGTCAGTTAGGGCCTTTCTACATTTCATCAACGATTGTTTATACTCTCCTTGAAGTACATTTTAACATAAGTGCCTATTGAAAAAAAAAAAACTGTGAACAAGTGACAATTTTAGTAAGAGTAACTAAAACTGTTTTGTGGCATCGTAATTTGGCACGTCCACTTCTCTGCAGCAATAAAAACCCTATTCCTTGATTTGATGCTCTATTCCTTGCACTATCCTTCGAAGATCATTCTTGTGTGATAACCGCTCGCAAGGATTCGACATTGAGCAAATATTCGATTAATCGAATATCAAGAGTTCTATTTTATTAGTCAAGAATAAGGCCGTATTCGAGCTACGTCATAAATACCGCAATATTACAACTTTATTGTTATCTTGATTCTCCGCTCAATTTTGTAGCCAGTGACCCAAAGAAACTTTGGATATGAAATTTCATAAAAATCTGAAATATTCTAAAAAGTCCATTCGCCGTTTTGAATTTTTGCAAACTGATTTCAGATTCGTAATCAACAATCCCATACAAAATTTAATAAAGTTAAAAAAATCACGGCAATATTTTATTGACCGATTTAGCACAGGAGTTGCTAAGGGTATTTTTTCCCATAGACATGTTTATGCACCATATGAAATGCGGGGCATGATGAGAGTTTTGTAGAGTTTGACGTTTGTTTGTCGTGAGTTGACTCAGCTTTTCAATTGCTCACCGAGCTTAAAGTGGATCATATGAAGACAAAGTACTTCACTACTCCAATACGTTAAGGCTGGTTGTTGCTTGGGGGTATTTTGTCTTGTTTTCGTTCATCACCAGACCAACGTTAGATAGTCGTGTAAGATTTGCTGGGATTCTAAATTTAGACATGGCTTCACAGAGGCAGCTTCTCTTCTTCAAAAGTGGCTTAAAAATTGTCGAAAGGCTGGTGTGCGTCAATATATTTATCAATGGTACTTTCCAATATTTGTTAAAATCTACTCAATGGTGGTCCTGTCAGGTCTGAAGTCACACTGATAAGTACCATCAATTATTTCCTTTTTGGTGGTTGTTGTTTCTGACAGTGTGGGTGTATGATGTGTTTTGGAACGAATTTCTGCCAAACCAAATTTGACAAAGGGTCTCGGAAATTCGTTCCATTATTCCGTGGGCTTATTGCTCTTCTCACCTCGTCTTGATCAAGTAGAACACCTTGGACAGCGCTCGTATGTATTTGTCTGGATTTTTCATCATCAAACGCGCGACTGGAATCATTGAGTATTGTTCTCTCCACATCTCTGACGTACTCTGAATGTCTGCTACGAATACATCCGTACTCATATCATTTGATTAAATTAATCGATTATTTTGGTCCAATTTACGATTTTACCGATTGTTAATCGATTGATTTTAAAATAATCGTAAAAATATTTTCAAGAAATGAGTTCTGTAGTTGTCTAAAATCCATCCATCGAACATTCTTTTTTGCTAGCTGCATCAACTTTACTCGTCCCGAGGTTCACAAAAATCCATTACAAAGATCCGTTAGTAAAGAAGTTTTTGCGAAATTAAGTAATTAAAAATTCTATCAATCGATTATTTATCAATAATTTCAATAGATCGTAATTAATTTTTTTGGTTTGTGATTAATCATATAATTAACTAATAGATTTTTTTTGCCATCGCTAGCTACGAGGTTTCCGTCTTCATCACTGCACTGGCTTTGTATGCGGCGTATACAAGCTGTTTCAGCGTGGGTGGAACTACGATGTAATTGGGACATGAAATCCCGCGATGAGGAGTTGCTTGATAAATCAGGATTCATGTAGAATCTATTGCAAAACTTCTCGGCTTTGAGACGTCGAACTTTCGTCGAGTTGACTGAGGCACGGCTGTGCATACGGACCTTGGCCGCGATAAAGTAGTGAACCGAGATGTTTGATGTATCTTCGGTATATCACACGGAGATCAATTAAATTTTTAGTTTTTTGATAAAGGGATACCAGTGGGAGATTCTGAAACCAGTTAGCGAAAAGTTTAGGATCACTATCGCACTTATTGATGTAAAAATATTCATATCATACGTCAACAAAAGCGATACCGATCCGAAAATTCTCGCTAACTGGTTACAGAATCTTCCCCTTGAGTACTAAATACCAACATTACTTAAATTTTCAGACTGTTGGACCAATATACCTAGTCTGACTTGTCTAACGTCTGCAATCGTCAAGCACGATTTCATATGATGAGTCAATGAGCTCATAGAATTTCCCTTTGGTCTTATCGCCCTTCTCCACCGTTGGGGCGTGTGTACAAATTAGGCTAATGTTTTTGAACTTAGCTTTGATCCGGAATGTGGCGATTCTCTTACTGATGGAGGTGAGCCTGGAGGCAAGCTGTCATAGCGGTCCTTGGTTCATTTGCCAGGGTCGACAAGGTGTGGGAGGAGAGGGGTATTTATCCAAATCCTCCTGAACTCCTTTGGTTTTAATTCGTTCACGTCATCGCGAATGCATTGTATGTAAAGAGATTCATTGGCAGATAATTCGACTGTTAATTTGAACTTTATTTTTTATTTACTGTAAATAAGTAATTACTGTTACCTGTAACAAATAGCAATGTTATATTCGTCATTAAACAGTCAACTGCACAAGCAGAAAATACTTGGAAAACATTGATTATGCAGCGTTCGCGAGAAATACAGTTTAAGCTCGTAGTCTAGCTTGATAATTTTAACAATAACTAACGACAAATATTTGAATGTATTTTTTTTTGCGTTGTTAGTGTTATTATTGTTTGTTAATAATTTACACAACCGCAATTCCTAAGTAGTCACGAACAAACGTATAAAATATGTATGTATGTACATACAAACATACATACATATGTATGGGAGTACGTATGAATGCATCGACTTTAAATATATGACAGCATGGAACACTTTGTACGGGCTTCTATTGTGTTGTCATTATTGCATGCATGAGACAAGTGAAAATTACAACAATAAGAAATACCAAAATATCAAGAGCGAATGTACTCATGTTTAGTGTGCGAAATTGGTTCATCTTTTTCCTCATACTCAACTATGGCGTCTCACAATGGGATGAGAAGCAATTTTAGTGCGCCAAAAGAAATTTTAAAAATTGTCCTAATTTTTCTGGTATTTTCTGAAATTGATGTTAATACTTTTATAAACAAATTCAATACAAACTTTTTGTACATTTTTCTAGCTGTAAGTATATGCCTAGAATTCAGTTGCAAGTAATTTTAATGAGGACTTCACTGATTGATAAATATATGTACAGTGACTCAAACAAATGACCACGCGTTGATTTTTTAATATTTCTGTATAAAAAGTTTAAAAAAATTTAAAAAAGCAAGAAACTGGGAAATGAAACAGAATATTCTAATAATGGAATAAAGTAACTTCCTCCTAACTAATGGCTCGTTGTAATATCTCTTTTAGTTTTTTATGTATAAGCTTAAGTACTGGTCGCGAACGTAGATTTTTCCATCATTATTTATACTTTTTATGAACGTGAAATGGTATTATAAATCTGGCCCGATGTTTGTACCAGATGTTTGACAAAATGATCAGAACGTCGAGCTGAGTCGACCTGTCTGTCTGTTTGAACGCCATTGAGTCCCTCAGTTTTCGAGATATCCGACTGAAATTTGGTAAGCGTAAGTGCATATTTATAATGTGTTAATCATTTGCCGGAACCGTCAAAATCGGTCCACTATAACTTATAGCTTCCATACAACTGTTTGCTCGTTTTGAAGTTCGGTCCTGGTTGAAAATTCTGTGTAAATGCTCATATGATTTTGTTAAGCAGATTTTTTTGCCCTAGTATTGATTCCCATCCCACTTTGCGTCTGCTCCACAGAGCATTCAGAGCAAATTAAAAATATTAAATGTATTTCAAAACCATCACTCAATCAAAAGTATACATATATAAAATATTCATCGCGTATGCTGGACCAAAGTGGTGTTATTAGACCAGCAGATTTCTTCTTCTTTCATCTCCTTAGATGGATTTTGTTTTTGCTTTTCATGGGTGTGCTGCCAAATCAGTAAACTTTGGGGCGAATTGAGATTTTGACATAACACCAGTAATACAAAATGCACTCTTGTTTTTGTATTCTTACTACCACCTTGTATAAAATCGCTTTGTGTTCAACTATTTTTTATACATAATGCTTGAAACACAATACCCGGCGAACGGCAAATTTCGCCCAGCAGAGCGATGCCGACGACCAACTTTCGCCCAGCTAATTCGCTTACTGAAACACAAATAGAGCGGTATCGAGCGGTTCGAATGCTGTCAGCTGATAAGGTGACCATATTTCAAGAAGGAAGCTTTTACAACGAAGAGGGAAAATACCAGCAAGAAGAAGTTTAAAATATAGAAATAGTCTTTAAATATAACTACTAGTAAACTTACGTTTTACTAGATTAATCTCTGATAGAAAAATATAAGGTATATTATCTTACTTTTAAACAAAAATTACGATAACTTTTAAAGTATGGTCATCATGGCCTTTTTTTGTCGTTGCCGTTGACCGCGGCGATAGAAATAAATCTATCGTCGCGAACAGTCGTTGAGCAAACTTCGCCGTTTGCTTTGGTTGTGCGCGTTCTCATATAAATCAGTGTGTTTTAATTATCTCGGCGAACATTCGCGACGAAAAATTTGCCGTTCGCCGGTGTTGTGCTTCAGCTTTATAGAGAAAATGAGCGACATTTTCAACAAACGAAATGGTCAAAAATCTAGGATATGTCCTTATTTATAGTACGAAAATTGAATGGGCTACAAAACTGCATACCCAAATTAAAAAAAAAATCGAAATTTGTATGAAAGTTTTTTGATTTTTACCTCGCTATTATTAGCTTGGGATCCAACTATGTAATATTGATGCGCCTAAAAGATGCAACGATTTCCATTCTCAAGTGACATACCTGATGACAGTTTGAATTGGAATTCCTTTAAATTTCCATTGTTAAAGTAACCCGATGACAGTACGAATGGAAAGCGAATATTTAGTTTTTTAAACTATAATTTTTTTTAATAGCGTTTGTTAAAGAATATACTATATTTTTATAAATAAAATAATTAAAAGTAAGTAATAATAAAAGCGTATGTATAAACGTATGCGCACGAAGTATAGTAGGGCTGGGACTTTCCGTATATTCGAACATCCGTATAATTCGTTCGGATATTCATGTATAAGAATAAAATCTCAATAGTACGGATAACCGGTTAACATCCGTTGATTTTGTTATCCGGATATCCTGTTAGTATCCGTTCATTTTGTCATTCTAATATTATAAAAGTATTTGAATGGGTTTGTAAAATATTTCTCAAGTTTACTGAATCTATCGAATTGCAAAATAATTAATTGAAAATTCCATCCATAAACGAAAAATTCTTATTTTATTATTCATTTTTATAATTGAATATCCGGAAATCTATTAACTATACGGATATCCGTATATCAGATTTTTTATTCAGATATACGAATATTCGGATAGTCAAAACATCCGGATAGAACTCTCAGCTCTAGTTATTACCTTAAGAACGTTAAAATCATCCTCGTTTTTTGGTTAGGCAACTTGGAACAATGCGTCCCAATTTAGGGAAGTCCATACACATTTACTGTTAGTGTCATAATCCAAAAATTAAAAACTCGAGAAAAACGGCTTGGAAAGTTTTGAATTTTAACATATTCACAAAATAGTAAAAATTAATACACGTTTTGTTAAATTTTTACACAACATAGAATAACGGGGTGGCTGTATTTCCCGCATACTTAACTCGATTTTGCATTATTTAACATTATGACACTCTTGCAGCAAAAGTGCGATATGTGCATTAGGGTGGTCCAAAAATGCATGTGAAAAAGTAAATTCGGAATTTTTATGCTCTCACCCCCTAGGATTGTTCAATACCCAAAAAAATATATCCCAATATTTTCCAAATCAAAAAACATTTAGAGGTCGCTCAAAGCGCCCAAAGTTTTGCATGTATTTTATATGGGGAAAAACAGCTTTTCGTAGTAATGGTATATAATTCTTAAAAATCAATATTTTGCTATCGGAAAACTCTGTTTATCTGCAGGAGATTTCCAATAATAATACCCAATTGTTTATTTAAGCATTTTTTCCTCGCAACTATAATTTATAGGTCCGCCAAAAACCCATAAAACCCCGAAAAATGGTTACAAAATGGTTGAATAAACAATTGGATATTATTATTGAAAGTCTTTTGAAGAGAACCAAAGTTTTCTGATTGCAAAATATTGATTTTCAAGAATTCTATACCATATAAAAATACATGGAAAACTTTGAGCGCTTTGAGCGACCTCTAAATATTTTTTGAGTTCAAAATAAGAAAATAGGGATATACTTTTTACGATATAGAACAATCCTAGGGGTGAGAACATTACAATTCCGACTTTACTGTTTTTGGACCACCCTAATATGCATACATAGTGTGTGGACATAGCGTTATATGAAAAAGTTTAAAGTCATGAATTCATAAGCATGCCATTTTTTAGAGCGCTATTTGGTAAACCCGAGTGGTTCCGGGTTGACCATATAACTTTTGCACCAAGGAAAATGGAGTCTGTTTTTGAAATTTTCACAATTCGAGACAATAAAACGATTTGGTATGCCCTTAAAATTTGTCTCAACCAAAAAATAGACTTTAAATCGTCTGGTCCATGACCTATCGAAATTCACTAATATCTTTATTTTCAACTGTTACTATTAATCGGAAAAGTGATTTTTTCATGTACGGAATTTATGGAATTTTCATATGTGTAACTGAAAAACCTATATTTAATTTAAAAAAAATCATATGCCTACCGTTATATAATGTTATATACATACATACATGTATCTAAATATTGTCGTTTAAAGTACAAAACCGCGATCAAGATAATGCACGACCTCGTAAGTGAGGTTGCTCAAATTTTACAGGAGAGAGTAAAACCGGTTTTATTTCAAAACGGTTCTCTATTTTATCCACAATCATCTCTACCTTTTATATAGTCGTTTACAGTACAAAACCGCGTATCGTCATTCAGCTAAACCGCGTAACTGACATTTGCTGCCAAAAATTGGATTTGCTCATACAAGCTCTTGGCTTAATCCTTATCCATTCGTCCTGAAATATACTAGCCTGAAATGCGATGGCTTTATAAAAAACAAAAATAAAAAAATATTAATGTTTTTACTCTCTAGAAAATAATTTATGCAACATACGCGGTTTTGCATTATGTTGATACGCGGTTTTGTACTTTAAACGACGATATGTAAATATCGATATTTTGGTATGATTGAAAAAGGCTTGACACCAGCGGCTTCTGCTGAGCAAATCTTATTTTTGGCACAAATGGCAGTTTACGAGGTTTTGTTGCACTTTAAACGACGATATGTACTTTGAAATTTAGTCGCAACTCCCACAAAAACATAGAGTTCCATACACGTTACAAATACATAAGGAAAAAAAGAAAAACATTTTTTCCGCCAATTTGCTTGAAGTTTTTTCCTCTCTTTTATGTATTTTCCAATGGCCTCAACTCGGGCAGCCCATAGCGTCGCTGATATGTATACATAATTATAAGGCTGATAATTGACGCTGATGACGTCGATGCCGCTTTGTATGCGATACTGATGCTAATACACACATATATTTACATATGTGNATTTTCCAATGGCCTCAACTCGGGCAGCCCATAGCGTCGCTGATATGTATTATTATAAGGCTGATAATTGACGCTGATGACGTCGATGCCGCTTTGTATGCGATACTGATGCTAATACACACATATATTTACATATGTAGTATATATCTACACATGTATTGTAATTGAAATTTATATAATTTTATACTTTTCCCGTGGCCATTACTCAACATTTCGCTTTTATTTATTCACATACATAGTTGACATTCCTTTTTTTATTTTATCGAGCATTATGTTTTGTCGGTTGACGAATTTTTTGTCTGATTAGTTATTAAGTTCAACTTTATTATAATTTGATAATTTATTTAATTTACTTTATGGACAGTTATCGCAAGTTTTTCGCAGTTAATATTCACAATATTGCATGAAATATAAATATACATATATGTACGTATGTATGTACTTACGTACAGTCAATCAATAAAGTTGCTGTACAGAGATTTTTTCAATACGGGCAACTGTTTTTTTTTTTTAATATTTTATTTATCGCTAATTGTTTATAAAAATGCGGTTAATTCCAATAATACTATTCTCGAAAATTGTCATTAAAATTATGTACTTTTTAGTTATACTCTTTAGAAAAAAATTGTGTATGCAGTTTTTTAGCCTATTTTATTTTAGTACAAGAATGTGCAGGTTTTAGGTAGCTGGGACTTACCATTGATTTTTGGCAAATTTTTTTGTGTAAGTTGTCGCTCATTTTATCCATATAAAAAATAATCGAACATACACAACGATTATTTTAAGTAAATATATGGAGAAAATGAGCGACACCTTCAACGAAAAAATTTCCCAAAATCAATGGTAAGTCCTAGCTACCTGAGCTAAACGAATTTGCGAGTACGAATGAATTTTAATAGTTTTAAATGTGTATGTGCAAGTAAAATTACAGGTGGTCGCACATCAAAAATCAAAGTAAAGCTACATACACCTTTTCCAAATTTTTAGATCTTACATTGCACCGTAGCAGTAGTCGTCTTAAGTTTGAAATACTTAAAGCCGATTTCTCAGTGGATGTTTAATTATAATCGAAAGATTATCTCTTATTGTCATCTTCCCACTGTACTTAATATATGATTAACTCACCACCACCTTTCATAAGATTTATTAATGGCGAAACCAGCTTTTCATGTAACTCCTATAAAACCTGCAAATCGTGAAGTTGGGTTGGGTTGAATCCAAACAGTTTGTTATTTTGCGAAATCCTTGGAAACGAAACAATTGCAAGCTGACACCTTTTTAATAATGGTTTAAATTTAATTAATGCTTTCAATCTGCTCACACGTATGAGTTGTCAAAAACCATTGTTTTGAACATGCAAACCTCAATCAAATGTCAATTACACCAATTTACAAAAGTATTAAATGTAAAAATCAGTACAAAATCAGTACAAACTCAAAAAATCAGTAGATTTTGCGTACTGATTTCGGGCTCTTAAAAATCAGTGCAATAGAAAAAAATCAGCACACGTATTGATTAAATCAGCGCATCTGGCCACCCTAATATAAATGTACATTTAAGCTAGGACTGCCAGACGTCCTGGTTTTCAAGGATTTGTCCTGATTTAGACAAATTGTCCTGGTGTCCTGAGGTCAATGCAGACACCCATCTAATTTTTAGCAGATTTTTGCTTTGAAAAAAATGGTTAAGCTTTCTGTCATTAGTAGTTGAAAATCGATAGCGAAACCTTTTTTCTAACATATTATAGCACTTTCGAACTTATGTCTTCAAAGAGCGTTCATGCTATCGCATTTAGCAAATGTATATTTACGCGAGTTTGAAATCGAAGGCTTTCGATAAACAGCCGTGTTCCACACGTTTATTCAGTACCGTATCCATCACGATTAATCCTCACGGAGAAGATAATATGCTAAAAATCATACTGAAAAGGAAAAAAAATTTAGCAAAAAATTCAATACAAAAACTTGAATTGCTTTATGCCGAACTTCCACTAGGCATTGAAATGACAAAAAATTGGAGCCATTCAAAAAGTGTCATGTGGAAATGAATTGAATGACTATTTTTTTAAAGTAATGACAATAATTTTTTTTAATGCCCAAGTTTGTCATTAAAATTTCTGCCATTTAATGCCTAGTGGAAATCCAGCATTAGCCATAACCGCAAATTTGTTTGTGTATATATTCATTTATCGGTGCTGTCAATTAAATTGCCTAAACTAATTATGAAACAAAGCAAACAGAGTTGATCAGAAATTGATCCAGATTTGTATCAGCCTCACATCGATATTGAATTTGCGTGACTTTTTTTTATACCCGAGCGCACTTGTGCACAAGGGTATATAACTTTGTTCACATAACAGGTGTTTGTAACAGGCAAAACGAAACGAATTTATTCAAAATTGATGCTTCCAACAATTCTTTAGCAAGCAATATGTTTATGATAAAATTTTGGAAAATGGGCATGACACCGCTCACTTATGATCACATATATGTATCTCGGTAAGCGTTCTACCAATTTGTACCAAACTCGGTATCGTTATTGTACTTGCTACATAAAAACAAAGCACTGAAAATTATTGAAATCGGACTAAAATTACGGCCACTTTTCATATAACGGTAAATTTCAGAAACCCCGGCTTACCATGTAGCGGTAGCTTTCGGAAAGGTGAAAAACATAGTATATTTAAGTAATACTTGGGCTCCGCCCAAACTTACGACTTTTTTACTTGTTTTATCCAAGAAATTCAAAATAATAAATTAAATCTCGATCGGCGATCACTAAAACGCAGCTCGCCACTGTATACTCGAAAAGGCAATGTTATCACTTTTTCTCATTAAACCATGTTCGAATCGTGGTATTTTGCATCGCAAATAAGTCACTTTTAAACTGGCAAAAATATTAAAAGCCTCGAAAAACTTTAAACTTTTGCAATTTTTAGAGCAAGCATATAAAAATGGAGTGTGATGGGGTATAGTCGTTGTGCTGGGTATGCAGTTACAGTTGAACGGCTATACTCAATCCCGACTCTTGAGCCCTCGTTCGCGCACTCAGGACAACGTCAGCAGAGATGCCAACTCTATTAAGGCTAGTTCCCCTAAATTCCGGAAAAAATTCGCCTATTTCCAATGGTATTCCCCCAAAATCACTTCTACTATTTAACAACAACTATCACTAATTATAATGACATAATAAGGACAGCCTCTTTAAATAATATATATAACTAATGCTTCCGAGTATGTTTCGTAGAGCAAAATTGTCGAACATACCTTGTATGGAAAAAATGCGGAACAACGTCAACAAAAAAAAAAATGCCAAAAATCAATGGTGATTTGCACTTTATTATACTAAAATTTAATGGGGTACAAAACCGAATACCAAAATTTTGTCTAAAGTTGCTGATTAAGAAGTTACAAATTTCGGTCAAACTTTGCAGAATTTTCACAACTTTTGCACAACGTCTGAAATTTGGATTATATCGCGTTTATTAAGTTATCAGCTATACTTTCATAAAAAATAATAAACAGTTAATAAATTAAACAGAAATAGCTAAAACTTGCTACGCGTCCTAGTTTTTATTTGGTTCAATGTACATATATCGAGCATAGATGGATTATTCCTTAGAATAGTATATTTCTTGATGAAATTTTTTGTTATTGTCTACAAGCCGTACTAAAATCAAAGGATGTTTTATTCTTAAATAGGACATAGGACAGTGACTCGCTACCAATGCAATGCCAGTTTTTAATTAAATTTATTTTTGGAAAGATTATCTATGTAGTGATAAATACTTACTTTTATTAGACTGCTCAAAACTTTGCTTTCGTTTGCACCAAGTGAGAAATGATAATGTCAAATATAAACGCCAAGTGAAAAGTGGGCTATGTACGGTGGCAATTTCTTTAATATGACACGGTTGCATGAGGCAATTACGTTACGTTTTGAATCGGTAACGCCGTATAAGAGACTGTTATAACAAGTTGTAATTTTATTCTCAATAGGAATGTTCTAATAAAAATCGTATATATTGAATCCTCCCAAAATTTAAATCCATTCCTCGATTCCCCCGAGAAATTGAAATTCCACCACAATCGGGGAATTCGCCCCTCGCACCATTGATATGCGAGTAAGTACCGCCGCCGTCGAAGTAAGCGGATTTCAACGAGCCTGAAAGAACAAATGGTACAATGAGGAGTGTGGCCTACAGGACCACGCTGCGATCGGGCGTAATAAAGGGTGAACACACCAAAACTGCGACACTTTGGGAAGCTTATAACTTACCCAAAACGAATTCAATATTTTGAAATTCAAATACCATAAGTTGACCATGACCTTAGTTGGACGTAGAAGAAATTTCATTTGAATTTGATTCCTAGTTGAGTTAAAAATGGCAACCGAGCTAGAAACGAGACAAACCATTTTGCACGAGTTTATAAATGATCCGGCCTTAAGTACACGTAAAATTGCTAAAAAATTAAAGAGTGCACTATTCGACAGTTTGCACGGTTTTAATCGGTACAAATAAGGCCTGACAGTTACGAGAAAACCAGGGAGCGGAGGTTAGCATGGTCAAACTGATAAAAACAGTGCTCGGAAGGTCCTCAGTGCGTTTTCGCGAGATCCGAAGATTTTGTCGCGTTATGTTGCAAAATCCGTGCGGAGATCGCAGTTTTTCGTACAAAAGGTAAAGCGGAAAGTTTTATTGAGATGTTCTACAGCTCAAACAGCGCCAGACCGAGGCGCAAAGTAGAATGTTACAGCGAAATCACGCATTCGGAAATTGTATGAATTCTAAATTAAAAAATACAACTGCATTGTTATGGACTGCGAAACCTACTGGTTTAAAAATACAAAATATATTGCAGGTCAAGATTTTTATACTGCTGCAAGTCGTCAAGATGCCCCTGAAAGTTGTAAGCTGAAAATGAAGTCCAAATTTCCAAAAACCACATGGTTTGGCAAGCTATTTGTTCCTGTGGCCGTAAGAGCAGCCCCTTTTTCCCATCCGGGGCAATGAATGCTCAAGTTTATCGGGATGAGTGCCTCAAAAGGCGTCTTCTGTCATTTATCAACAGATAAGGAGTAGGCCATCGTTCTAGGCGGACATGGCAACCTGCCACTATGCCAAGGACACATTGCCGTGGTATAATGCAAATAACATCAATTTTGTACCTCACGATTGCAATCCACCCAATAGCCCAGAGCCACGTTCTATTGGGGAATATTGGTCAATTGTCAAAGGAATCTTGAATAAAACAGGTGAAAGAGTGAAAATTATTGAAGAGTGCAAAACAAAGTAGTTGTGCGCATCGCGTAATGTCGATGATGCAGTCGTGCAGAACATGATGGCGCGTGTGCGATGAAAATACCGATCACTTGCATATGGAGCAAATAATAACTAATATTTTAGCATTTTAATAACATCTAAACTTCCAAGTTATATAATACAAAAAAAAAAATAATTTCAAAGCCTTCTAGTTTGTTTCTGGTAGTAATTTCTAAGTGTCGTAGTCTTGGTGTGTTCAGCCTTTACGAGCCATGTGGGACCGTTATAGGGAGCTAAATAGGGAGGCGATACGTATTTTCCGCAATAAGAAGAGAGAGGCCGAGATATGTGAATGCGAATAGCTTGAAATTTCGGCCGTCAGGAAAACGCCCGAAAATTTTACCAGAGAGTTAGGCGACTTTCCCACCCTACTAAATGGTACTGAAAGCTCTTGGAGTATTCGAGAAAAATGTTGCGGAAAATTTACGGGCCTTTACGCGTTGGCGACGGCGAGTAACGCAGACGATGGAATGATGAGCGGTATGAGCTTGAAAACAACATAAATAGACAGTGAATTAAAACACAGCGGCTCCGCTAACTTGGCAATATCGTTCAAATGGACTCCGACGCTCCAGCTCTGAAAGTATTCATCTCGGAACCCACTGCGATGGAAAGACCAAGTGGAGTAGGACTTGGTTTCACTCGGCATTTCCAATTTGCGTCAGTTGGCACTGAAACTGAGAAACGACTGGCGTGCTTTGTTAAACTCGAAGAAGAAGATAAAAAATATAAAAAAGTGAACATGTTTAGTTCATGCAGTAACAAAATTTAGCATTACTATTTTTTGGTATTACCACTTGTAATTAATAAGCACTTCCTCTATTCTTGAAGGCATTATTTTTACTAACCAATTACACTCTTATGGAGTATTAGTCCTTATTTTCTGGATAAGCGCTTTAATCCTTGCACTGGGCTTTGGGGATAATTTTTCAGTCTTCGCTTGAAGTCAGCACCTGCGAGTCTCTCTACACTCCCTTTTTTGTACCCGATCTTCGATAAACTTGGCAGAATGATGGAAATTATGAAGGAAGTAAATTGCCTTTTAAAATTTACGTATTATTTATATACATACATCTCCAACAGATAAATACATCAATAAAATACTGTTTTTCTACAACTATGAAGCTCTTTTAGCAACACACCATCGCACTGGTATCAATTTGTACACCTCTTCTTAAGCAATCACAATTTAGCTTAGAGCGTATATTTTGCAATCGAGAATAACCAGTCCCAAAAACTGCAGAAAAAATTATCAATTGATTAAAATAACCAATTTCTAGTTAGCTTTTTTGCAGGATTTCCATAAATAACTTAGCTATGACAAAACTAACTTTAAGTTAGTTGTAAAGTCGTGCAGGAGTCATGCAGCGTTAAAAAATCCTTATACAAAAATTACTTTCAATACACTTTTGTTCTGCACTTTCCAGATTCTTTTTCAAATTCAGGACAAATAAAATTAAGGACGAAATTTTATATTATCATTTTGATGTTATGTCTGATCGAATTCAAATATGAGCTCACCTACAAAAGAACATGTAAACAAATAAGCAAATATGTAATGTTAAATAAAATAAGTAAATAGATCCAAATATTAAAAATTGAAAAAAATCTTTTTATTGATAGTTTATGTCCAAAAGTAGTTATCTACAAGTTATTTGACAACTAATGCAAAGGAAACCAGTTCTCACTATTTTGCGGTCATCGCCCTTCAAAAGAAGTTAGTTACGGCCAAAGGAAATAGTTAACAAATAGTTACCACTAGTCGACTTCTAGTTAGTTAATAGTTAGTTACAAACCAGTCCCGTTTCCTGCAGGGATAACATAGAAACATTGAAATTATTTATTATCTTCAAATATCCTTTAAAACTAATGGCCTTATTCATAAAAAATAAAAAAAGGTTTAAAAAAGGTTTATAAACTGAAATATGTAAGAAAATGTCGTTTTATAAAGCTTTTTAAACTTTCTTTATTTTTTGTTAATAGAAAGGTACATAGATTCGTATTTGATTGACATGCGTAGTTTTGACGTGAGAGAATTATAGACATATGAACTAAAGTAAAAGTTCATAATAAAAAATTCAAGTATAAATCTAAGCTTCCCAAAGAAAAATTCCATGTATGTCAAATGTCCCATTTCAAAAACAAAGGTAAGAACTAATTTTTGAAGGATCACTCGCGCCTAAGAATTGTTGTTTTCTTAATTCATCATTTACCTGTCGGACTGCGCGTGCAATCTATCGTCTTTGTTTCATAATTCCTTTGACCTAACCATTCGTTACTGAGCATTACTGTGATTTAACGGAGGCCATCAGTTGGCCGATAAATTGCCTGTTGCTTTGTGCCAACAGATGAGGATCTTTTTTTTTACCGTTGAGATTTGCTTTAACGTGTAGAAAACAATTAAGCTAATCCTGTCTACCTGCTTTTTGTAAACAAAAATGTGATGTTCAGGTGATATTTTAAAACATACACGGATAAATGAATGCGGTTCTTATTTAACTTAACACATCAAAGGACCTGAAAATATACGTTTTTGCAAAGAGCAAGGAAGAATAAAAATGTTAAGGATTATTTGTTTCGAATTACTGTGTGCTTTAAAGGAAATATGTATCTTTCGTGTCACTTTGCGAAAACCAAACTCCCTTTTGTTTATGGAAAACAACACAGACTGTGTGAGTTGTTCATAGTGGCTTATGCGCACGTACTTACATATGTATGTGTGTATGTATGTAGATAGGTACCATCACTCAAGCTGGTTTCGTTATGGTAGCCGCTTCCCTAATTTACTTAAATAACAAATGGAAAAAATTAAGATAATAAATACAGCTTTTCTTGTATACGTCTATTTCAACGTCAATTTTGATATTATATGTATACAAACATAGTGTTCATAATACTACATTAGACTCAATCCAAAGTACATATTTCTTAGGTACTTATATATATGTATCTATATGTATTAGTTCCTTACCACCTTGGACTTTAAATAAAATTGATCGCTTCTTATCGCAAAGTTTTTATCAGTTTTGTTATATTGACAACTGATTAGGGTACTTGTAGTTTGCCTTTACGCATTCACTTGTAGACTTTACAAATACATATACAATAATAAGCAAAATCGCTAGCTTAGAGTCAAAATTTGTTAAGTACACTTTTTAAAATTTTTCAGGAGAAGAAAATCCTGCAAGATTCGTTTTCTTCACATATTTTGCAAAAACTTCGATAGCATAATTTTTACGTATTTAAAGCAAAATATCACTCAATACTCAGCGGCACAGTTCAGTTAGTCTTTCTTTGAACTAAGCAAATTTTTGTTTCGCTATATAGATATGAGGAAAAATAAAATAATACTGGTTTACAAAAAAAGGTTCTGCAGATTGAACCAAACTTCTATATGCCTATGTTATTCGACGCGCTGAATGCGAATGTAGGGTCTGTTAGCCTCCATCACGCCAGGTTCGAGATCATTTGAAGGTCAAGTAGGGACAAATTCATTCATAGCGGTCGCTGTGGTGTAGTGGTAAGCAGTGCGCGCTTCCACTCCACAGCGACCTGGTTTCATGCCCTGGTCAAAGCAACATCGCAAAAAAGAGAAGAGAAGCTCAGCCAAACACAAACATATGTGTAAGTGCCAATCTATTATTATTATTATTATTATAAATTTTATTAAGATGAAGCGACTTTATAACATTGGCGCGACCTTTATAAGTGCAAAAGAAAGAGAGATAGATAGAATAGATAGGCTCATTAAATGTTATACCAAAATAATAAGTATGACGGGCTGAGCGATTCAGCCTACATATACATATGTTTGAACCCAAATTAGTCGCATAGTTTTCGAGTTATCCTTATGACCACAACAATTAGCTCCCATAAATTTAATTATTCAGATCTGAGAATTCCGTTTTATGAATCCCTAACTGAGCATCTAAAAACATTTTACACTCGTTTCACTTGTCATGAAAAGAGAGTTTATGGTTAAAATTATCAAGATAACTTATAGCTAGCATACAGCTAATTGCTCAAATGTTATGTTTTGCTTTGTTAGTTACATACATATGTACATACACTTGTGATCAGCTAATTAAGCCAGCAACATTTTCTTTTGTTTATTTAATGTTTATTATTTTTCCATAAAAGTCTAGCTCATTATATAACAAACACCACATAAATCCAGATTTCAAACTTTGTGCAAAAATTATGAGAAATCTGCAAAGTTTCAGCTACATTTTCAACTTTTTATTCAGATTTTTTAGGTCTTACGTTGCTAAAAAATTGCGTTGATTTTTAATATTTTTTTTGTCTGACTTCATGACGCATTTTTTGTTCATACAAAAAAAAATGTCGAATTTATTTTGTATGGAAAAAATTTTTAATGCAGTCAGAAAAAAATTATTAAATATCAACGCGATTTTTTAGCAACTTAAGACTTACACTCTAGAATTTAATGGGTTATTAAAAAAAAAATTTTCGCCTTCATCATGCAAAATCTGTAGCAAATCGGCGCTTTTGTGAATCGAAGAGGATCTAAAATCCATCTCCAATTAGGAAACGGAACAATAATGTACACGATTGAATTTATGATGCAAACTTATAAATACTAAAACGACTATATTTCCATGGGCCAAACTTTCAAACGGTCAAGCATCAGGAAATAAAATCGATGACGTTTATATGAGAGCCGTTCCTAATTATTTTCAACTTGTCTTACATGCATCACTGTACTCATTCCCGCTATTTAGGGAAGTGAAAGCATTTTTGTTTGTTTTGGAGTGGTCTAGTAGCTTACAGAAAGTCCTAGTTCCCAACTAGTTTGGGAACAGTTCGTTTTGCCACAAGGCATCTAATACATAAACTACATAATTACATATAAATGTATGCATGAACGAGTTTGTACGTAAGCGTGAATGTGTAATTTCGACTTTTACTCTTGCACTACTTCAAATGAAATATGAAGAAATCAAATGAAACGGAACAAAATGAAATGCGCGAAAGCTGCATATGTATATACATACATATATACAAAATGCTAATCAACGTTGAGGCTAAATAATTCACACCCAAATAACAAAAATAAGAGCAACAACAATGGCTGCCGGGCGACGGCAGCAATAATAAAAGCATTACTACTTTACTGCGAAGATGGCAGCTAAAGAAACATTAACAACCCGACTAGACTAATGTGTTGAAACAGCAACAAGATCACCACACCAACAAAGCCAAGGCATGGCAATGGCAACTAGAGATGGGCGCGGAATATCGGGACCCGCGGGACCCACGGTACTGATTTCAAAATGGCCGGGATGGGCGGTATCGGGAAGGTCTTTAAAACCTTTGCGGGCGGGACCGAATTAGAATCCTTTCCCGACACTCCCGATAAAACCCGCAAATTCAGCAAATCTTACTTAAAAACGTTTTATAAACTAATAACTTTTTTATGCTTTATTTACACGAAAACAAAAAGCAAGACAGAAAAAAAATAACCGGAAGATGCCAGATTTTTTATTATTGTAAAATAATTTGAAAGACATGGGAATTAATCTTAGTGATAGATTTCGGGACCCACGGACCCGCGGTACAATCCAGGAAAACGCCGGGATGGTTGGGTTCGGAACTTAAAAATTGAATTTCGGGATGGGTGGGGTAGGGTTGAAATTTTTGCCCCGTTCCCATCTCTAATGGCAACAATGACAGTGCAAGCAGGAAAGAACGGCAAAGCTACTCATTACAAGTGGTAAGGGGTGTGAGAGGGGGAGCGGAAAAAGTTTAAAAGCTGCATTGTCTGCAACAACAGCAACAACATTACGACAACAGAAAACCGAACGACCCACCAACGGTTGGCGGTTGAGGCACCAACCGGTCACCTGGAACAGCAGCGAAGGCCAAAAGCAACAAAACCAAAAAAAAAATCAACCAAACTAGGAAAATGAACGAAAAANGGCAAAGCTACTCATTACAAGTGGTAAGGGGTGTGAGAGGGGGAGCGGAAAAAGTTTAAAAGCTGCATTGTCTGCAACAACAGCAACAACATTACGACAACAGAAAACCGAACGACCCACCAACGGTTGGCGGTTGAGGCACCAACCGGTCACCTGGAACAGCAGCGAAGGCCAAAAGCAACAAAACCAAAAAAAAAATCAACCAAACTAGGAAAATGAACGAAAAAATGCAGTGGCAGCAACAAAAACAATACATAATTTAATGCAAATAAAAGCAGCAACTTTAATACTAACAACGAAATCGACAGCGCCATGGTGTGGCGATTTAAAAATCGAAAACAAGAAATCTCTTGAATGTTAACAATTTTACAACGCCGCATTACTTACTGACTGACTGAGTGAGTGACGGGCAGTGGTGGTAGGTTGGCAACCGTGCTTAACACAGAAACACATACTTGCGTAAGTTCATATGTAAGTACATATGTACAGTGCCGCGCAAAACCACAACATAATATAACACTTATTTTACCAAATCTTTCCAAATTCTAATGACTTACAGGCGATTTAAAGTCAAACCAACAACAATAACAAAGCTAGTCTAAAAATATGTCTTAGACTAAAAAAAAATATATAGCCAAATTGGGAGCAAAAGGCAGCAGAAAAGAAGAAAAAAGCAATTGTGATCAAAATACATATGTACATGTGTATGTACATGTGCGCGTAAGGCAGGATTTTGTAGAAGCGCACAAAAACCGGACCGTTTCCGATTAGGATGTGGTAGGCCTTTAAGAATGCCCTACAAAGCAAATTTTTTAATTTGAATTTCAGGTTATTTGGTCTGACAAGACTAAAACTAATCGACTTCAATCCGATAGCCAGGCATGGTATTGGACTAACGCCCCAAATGAAGCCCAAACGCATTATGTAAGGCAAACTGTGAACCATGGTGGTGGGTCAATAATGATTTGGGGTTGTATTTCAAAAATTATGTAGGTCCGCTAGTATGAATTATGCGTAAGGAACAATATCTGTCCCATCTTCAACAAAATATGCAAGGGGTAGTCGAAACAATAGGAGTTGCTACTGAAAAATTTGGCCGAGACTGGATGCAAAAGCAAAAACTTGCTAATTGGAAATGACCTTGACAATTGAAAATTCTAGCTTACTAAGTATCCAAGTCCTCCTAATGGAATAAGTAAAAGAGCTGTGGAAGCATACTAAGGAAGTATGGGTGGGTATACCTCCAGAATTTGTACATGTAAACACATCCATCCAGTACACCAAATTGCATCCAGGGGGCTACTCTGTAATGCGATGCGAAAGAGCAATGCATAGGCAATCGTCACAGCATATCATTACAGAATAGCCCCACAGGAACTAAAAATAGCAAAAGGTTACTGAACACTGCGGTAATAATTCTTTTTTCCCTGAAAATTGTCAAAAAGTTATTAAAAATTTATGAGTGCAAAACTGAGCCATTTGCCTTAATTTACATTTTTGTCTGCTAGTTTTATTGTTGTTAGATGCGTACCAAAAAAAAAATATATATATATATATATGTAACAACAACCTGTAAGTCATTAAAACTTGTAAAAGATAGTGGTTCCTGAAATAAAAAGTGTTACGTCATGATACAGTTTTGCACGTCACTGTATGCACACACAGATGTATGCAACGAGTGTGCACGCGAGATTAATATTACTTATAATTTATGTATGTAAATATATGTATACACATGTAAGTGGTTGTATACACTGCAGCACAGATTCACTCTGGCGTAGCGTTGGGAATGCACATTCCTTCGTTCGCTTTGCGCCGCGATTATGGAAGTAATATTTAATAGCAAATGAAGAAAATAATTGTATAAAATATTGTACATTTAAAAATAACTTCCAGAAAGTCAAAAATAACCACAAAACTCACTCAACGCACCTTAAGTGGAAAACATTAATATTACTACGAATATATACAAATGTGGTGCAAGTACACACCCACTGGGAAAATAGGTAAGCACCTTGCGAGGTAAGCCATGTTTTCTTTCAGTTTTTAGTACCAAAATTGCTATCATGGCCAATGTCATCTACTAGTAAAGGGCAAAATGAACACCTCCGAAGACACATTACGTTGTCAGTTGCAAAATAACGTGCAACCGAAGTTATTTCCAAGCACCGAACTACTCCGAGCGACTGCTCTGCATTACACGTAACTTACTTTGTAAAGCGGCTCAGAAGTATGTCTGACACCAAATGTACATTCTAAATTCCTACTTACATAAGGCGGCCATGCCTTTGTAAAAGTAAGGGACGTTCGGCAGGGAAATGGTAATGACTGCCAGGTGAAGAGTAAGTTGCTAATAAGGTATTATTACGTGGTCCTAATTCCCACTGGGCATACTTATTAGTATGTGTATAGACATATATATGTACAGGGTGGGCCAAATTAGACCTACCATACATTACCTAAAAAATTAATTTCTGTGGCTTAATGTGTAAAACGAATTGATGTAGTCGTAGAAAATGCAGTCGTTGTTGGTGGTCCCTGCATGCAGAAAGAAATTAACAATAATATTAAAAAAATAAAGAAGTTATACGTGTTTAACATAGGTAGGTCTTAATTGGCCCACCCTGTACACAAATACCACTTGATCGTTCGTAAGGCCATAAGAAATCAAGTCAAGGTCAACAAACTGTCGCTTGTTAAGCGCGATTTTGTTAAATCAAATATGCCGTATAGTATTTTTTTGTGTCCCGTGATAAAAATAAAAGTACCTATGTATTTGATGTGTTGCTATAATCATTAAACTTGCCAAAAAAACCCCGAAATAGTTTTTATGTCAACGAATTCAAGATTTGATAACGTTAAAATGTTCTCTACACTTATGCATAAAACAACAAAAACTTAATATGTAATTTCTTTGTTCCTGCCCTTCCTAAATTTTTCGTTTTGTGGTCATTAGCCTCATTTGACTTTTTTGTATGCACATATGTACAGTATTGGCCAATACATTAGCACCCCAATTTCAGAGGGATATTGCTTGCCACGCATGTTTATTTATTTATTTTAGGGAATTTACATTTAAAATATTTCTAGACAAAATCGGCTACCTTAGCAAGGTACTTTGTGTGGGTTCGTGTGTGTGCAAAGATTTTGCAAGGGAGTTAAGGGAGTGTCAAAACTCGAATGTTACTAAGGAGCAAACCTTTAATTATTGAATCATGATATGCACCCAAGTTTAAAACATTGTAGAAAACTACAAACAACTGCAAACAAATTTTACACAAATTTCAGGCATTTTTTTCAGTTAGAATTTTTTTTAGTACACAATTTTATACCCCATTCAATATTAGTCTGATAATGTGCATGTTTCAAGTGGCTAAAACCTACCGTTGGTTTTTTAGAATTTATTTCGCCGAAAGTGTTGCGGGTTTCTTCCATATAAAAATAAATTGTGTATATTCGTTATATGGAAGCAAATGCGACCAAAAAAAAACTCTAAAAAATCAACAGTAATTTTTAGCCACTTGAAACTTGCACATTATTAGATTAAAATTGAATGGGCACTCAAAAAAATTCTACCACTTCTGAGAGAAGTTTGAAATTTGAGTGAAATTTTTTTTGCATTTTTTGTAGTCTTTTACAAAGTTTAAGAAAGAACTGTATTTTAAATGGAAATTCTTAAAAATTAATAATTAAACATAAGTGGCAAACAATATCACTTTGAAATGCGAATGCTTTAGATATGGCCAATACTGTATATGCAAAAAACATGCATATACTTATGTATACGTATAAACATCTGTGCAAGTACAGTAATAAGAGTATGATGTATGATGACTCAGCGGTTTTTTATTCGAAAACTTAATAGCTACGATAGCTGAAAATGGGGTTGAAATGACACATAATTTATTTTGAAATTTGATACCCACAACATGCAACCACCCCTGACAAATTTACGTGAACCATTAAAGAAACACTGCTTAATAAGTGAACCTGAAAGGATTATGAATCAGATACTCAGTTAAGGTGGGCTATACAATTAAATTCTTCATACGNATCGCACAAAAATCGCACTCTATAAGTCACTCATCATGCCCGTGCTGGTATATGGCACAGCAGCATTGACAATGAAAACATCTGATTAGGCGGCTCTTGGACTGTTCCAGCAAATTTGTAATTTGCTTACATTCTAAATTGTGGTTTATCAATTTTATTTTGAACTTGAATGCAAGTAGAAAGAAAAGTAAGGGAAATTACATATCCAAGAATAAATTTAAAAACAAATAAAGCACATATTAAAATATTGCTGCAAGACAAACAAATTAAGATAGTGTGTTCATTTTGTGAACTAAATACATTTCGAAAAGAAAAATGAGTAATAAATTTTTACAGCAAACAATTATTTTTCTTTTATAGTTTTAATAAAGTAAATATGTAATTCAATTAACACAACAGACATATGAGGGCAGTCCGAAAAGTACCCCACTTGACTTATAAATATAGTAATATACAGCGATCGATAATACCATTTCAACAATTTAAATTATAAATTTGATACCGCTACGCTAAATAGTATTATTATTTACAGTAGTCATATTACGTGATACAATGCCTTCATCTGAAAGGTCTAAGTTCGACCGATATAAAATCCGAGTTGATTTTACTCTGTCTTTCGTTTAAACGGTTAAATAATGGGAGCGGAGTTTAAGCGAGGTTGTAAGAGCTGCAAAGATGAACCCAGCAGTGAGGGTACTACCCCAAAAAAAGTGAACAAAATCGTGCTGAATCACCGGCGATTGACAGTACGCGAGATAGCAGACATGGTAGGAATATCAAAAAATGCTGTGCATCGCATGTTCACAGAAAATTTAGACATAAAAAGCTGTGCGCAAACACCGTCATGAGGATGTTTCCATAGAGTGTTTGGCAATGTTTTGCAGAACTTCGATTAGCTTCCTCTCGCAATCCTGCAAAATATGGCGAGGTGGCAAAAGATTTGCCAACAACGAAGAGGTAGAGTGTGCCTTTAATAGCTAGACGGTACATACTATAAGGAAGGTATCGAAGCTATTGTGCATCGTTGTGAAAAGAATAAGGAGCAAGAACTATGTATATTCGAAATTATTTTATTGGCTTCTTTGTCACGTTGGGTACTTCTGGGACTGCCTTCGTACATATGTATGTATGTACATATGTTTGGTCAAATCGATCCAATTGTCCTCGCTGGTAAATAAGTATGCACACAATCAAGTGTATTTTCGTGCACAAAACTGCGTATGAAATTATGGACACATGGCACAGCAGCCGTGATTCATATGCTTTACCAACGAAACCGAGCTACTGACATCGAGATATTTTTGTGCAATTGCCCAATTTATTTCTCTTTTTATTACTTACTTTTTAAGTATTATCTGGTTATACATATGTACATACATCGCTTGTTATCTGAAAAGCCGTCATAACTCAAAAATTAAACAAAAACAAGCATACACCTTTAAGATAAGTTTATAATATTTGATCGGGTTGAAATTTGTAAAATATAGTTCGTGCTATAACATAAACCATTAAAATCAAGGTTTCACACTTTATACAAACTCACATAAATTCCATAAATGTTCACCAAAATTTCAAACTTTTCAAAATTTTTAGAAAAAATTTCGAGTATGCAGTTTTGCAGTCCATTTAATTTTAGTGCAACAAAGTACAAGTTTCAAGTCGCTAAAAACTACCGTTGATTTTTTTAACTTTTATTATTATTGTTATATGGAAGAAAATGCGCAAAAATTATAAGAAAATTTAATGCGCTACAAAACTGCATTCTTGAAATTTTTCTAAACATCCATATATAATATAAAGTCGAACGCATTTTGGCGAGATTTTCTCCATTATGCTCTGTATCGATAGGAGAGTGATCTTTTTTATCCAGAATTTTAATAGGGTTGCGACCTGACTAAAAAACTACAAGATCCGCACCGTTGGTTGGATTACAAAAGATGAGGTGTCAAAGGAAAGGGATTCGCCTATAGAAAAGCACTACTGTTTTATTTGTTTGCATAGGGTTACCACCTCTTAGTAAAATTACTATATTCATAATAACTCAACTCAAGACTTAGCCTCTACATGTGCAATAATGTATTATTTTTCTGAGTAGGATTGCCACCTATTAAAAAGTTAAACGATTTTCGCCGTTCGTTGGATTAATAAATTAGTTACCAAATGATCTTCGCATGTAGAAAAGCTATTAAAAAATTACTATCTTCTATACATAGTATAAAGGAAAGTTGAGTTATTTTGACCACGCTAATCTACAAAACTACTGAACGTATTTCGACGAAATTTATTAAGTATAATCTGTATCAATTACGACATCAAATCCCTGCCCATTTTGTGAATTCCGACATTTCGCGATCTTAAATTGGTAATCCCGGGATCCCGGGATATTATTACCGTTGACTAAAATATGCTGACAAACTAGTTTTGTAGTCTTGCTTTAGTCCGAATAAAAATAAATTTGTGTTTTTGAGCAAAGAAATATATGTAAATGTCTTTATTTCATATCAGTTTAAGAATTCGCGTTGATTTTTAATTATTTTTCCGGTGGTTCTTCGCATTTCCTTCCATATAAGGTATATTATTAAGACGGTCTTCCAGCAAACGAGCGATATGTGCATATGTAAGTATGTATTATTTTAGTTTCATCATTTGTTTATAAAAGAAATGCCAACATTTTTCCAGCGAATGTTTGCTGTTTAAATTTAGGTTTTAAACGTGACAAGACAAGAGATGGAAGTGTGGATAACCCGCTTAAATTTCTTATTAGGACGTTTAGGTAAAAAAATCACAGTTTTGTACAGTGGCGTAGCCAGAGGGAGGTATTGGGGGGATAGATCGCCCCTTTCGTCAATAAACCAATACTTTGTTTTTTACTTTTTTTTAATAACACAATACCATTTTATCCTTCTGATTTGTCGTTTTTAAATTTTTCCTTTATGAATTGAGCAAATATGTACAAAACCCTCAGTAAATCAGAAAGATTTATGGAAATTCGAAGTTAATGCTAGAAATATGCTGTAATATTAAAGGAAATTAAAAACCAATTTTCTCGGAAAATTTACGTGATGGAACTTTTTATACATTTTTTTCGTAGCTTAGTACTAATACCTACCCTAATTTATAATTCGTTTTTTAAGGGAGATACCATGTTGTTGTTGTTGTTGTTGTAGCAGCATACAAGTTCCCCAAAGAGTTTTTGGGTAGTGTTGCTGGAGTGACAGTCCTTGGCCAAATATAAATCTGGGTCGTTCCGGTTACGTAGACCCGGCTGTCGTGGGAATGAAGGGAGATACCATCGCAGACCTTGGTTATCTACTAAAGTCTGGAATGGTATTCATGATCTTTGTGAAGAGGAATCCAAATTCGAAGAGGAAGAGCAGTAAATCTACACAGAAAACTGTATATGTATATAACTTCTAAAACAAAGGATTTTTTCTTATCTAGCAAAATACGAAATGGTATGACTGAATAGTATTTATGACCTTTATGAAGACAAAAGAGAATGCGTAATTTATCTAAGAATTAAAATTTATAGATGTGTATAAATTTGCTTAATGCTGATTCTGAATGAAGAAAACTTATAGAGATCTAAAAGCTTAAATTTGTAGAAGATTTTCTTCTAATCATGAAACACAATGAAAAAAGTCCTATAAAAATATGTATACACACAGAGCCTTATAAACCTATTTTTTTATATACCTTTTTTATTAAGAGCTTTATAAAACCACACATATGTACCTTTTTTATTAAGAGCTTTATAAAACCACACATATGTAGACAAGAAATATATAACGGTAAAAATGGCTCATAAACAGTGGTGGAAAAATAAATAAAGACACGAAATTTTACCAAATTGCTCCTATTTTTCTTTTGTTTATTTAATACTAGCCGGCCTCGTATGCTCGAGGCTTCGCCACGCGCTAAATGTGGTAGATATTAAATAAGATGCGATTGACAACTAAACAGATTGCAACCCTACTAAAAAACTAATATATAAATGCGCATCTGTAATCTAACGAACAGCCCACATTTTTTGCATAGGTTGTAGCCCTCTTCGAAGAATAAAACCTTACTGCAAATCTGAAGGTCAAGCTTTTTCATTTGACACCTCATTTTTTTAATTGCATGAACTGTGCAAATCTAAAATGTCAGTAATAAAAAATGCCCTCGCGTATTATACATACATAATTTTTAAATAGGTGGCAACCCCACTCAAAAAAAAAGAAAACTTATTGCACATGCAGAGACCATATCCTTTCACTGGGTACCTCAGTTTTTATTCCAACAAACGGTGAAGATCTTATAATTTTTTAAAAGTGGCAACCCTACTCAAAAGTTAATACATTATTGAACATCTAAAAGCCGAGCCCTTTTATTTGTCACCTTATCGGATCTAATCATTTTTTAGACAGGTGGCGTGGTCTGCGTGGTCAAAATAACTCGACTTTCTTTTCACTATGTATAGAAGATAGTAATTTTTAAATAGGTGGCAACCCTATTGAAAAAATGAAAGCTTTTGTACATGCGAAGGCCAGACCCTTTCATTTGATATCTCATTTTGTAATCCAACGAATGGCGAAAATCCTCTAACTTTTTAATAAGTGGCAACCCTACTCAGAAAAATAATACATTATTGCACATGTAGATCTGAGTTTTTTCGTTTGACAGTGACGGTGCAGAACTGATGCCAACGCTTATTATGATTCAATATAGTAATTTTATTAACAGGTGGCAACCCTATTAAAAAAAACATTAGTGCTTTTCTAGGGGCCAATCTCTTTCATTTGACAACTCATCTCTTGTAATCCAACGAACTGTTACGATCTTATAGTTTTTAGACAGGTGGCAACCCTATTAAAATTCTAAGTCAAAACGGTCACTCTCCTGTCGATACAGAGAAAATCTCGGTAATCCGTTCAGTAGTTTTCGGGATTACCGCGTACAAAAAATCTCGACTTTCCTTTATACTTTGTATAGATTTATTATTTTTTTATAAAAGTATACTTCATTATCTAACAAAAACCATATAAAATTAAATTTCAAACTTTGTGCACTGTGCAAAATTGCTTCTAAATTTTCAACTTTTTAATCCGATTTTAAAGAATTTTTTTGAGTATGCAGTTTTATAATTTTTATTCTGAACGTATTACGCACTTCTTTCCATACAAAAATATTGTCGAAAATACTTTTTATGGAAGAAAATTCGTTAAAAAAATTGACAAAAATCAACGCGGTTTTTTAGTAATATAAAACTTACATTTTATTCCACCAAAATTTAATGGGCTATAAAACTATATACTCAACAAATTTCTAAAAAATCTGATTAAAAGGTTGCAAGTTTGCAGATTTTTTTTTATTTTTTGCACAAAGTTTGAAATATGAATTTATATGTTTTTTGTTACATAATGGGATACTTTTATAATAAAAAAATAATAAATATTAAATAAACAAAAGGACAAATAGGAAAAGTTTGTTAAAAGGTCGTGTCACTATTTATTTTCCACTACTGTATGTATGAAAAATTACACAGGCGACGTCTCTAGCCATCGAGGGTCTCACCTTTAAGCTATCGCTGAAGTTTTTTTCATCCCCCCCTTCGCGAAATCCTGGCTCCGCCACTGGTTGTGTACATACATACATATGTACATTTAATATTTGATTTTTCTACCTGTTTCGCTAATATTTCGCCACACAAATCTGACTTAGTGAAAGAAAAACTGCAAGCACGCACGTACGTCTTACGTTGATGAGTAAAAGTGCCCCACACAAAGAGTGAGTTTTGGGAAATTTCAGCGTTATGCGGAAAGCAACAATAAAACAAAACACAAATCATTGCAAATTTCACACATGTTTTAGTTTCAGCGTATGTCTTTTTGTTATTTGTTTATCATCTCTATGTCTGCGGGTAAAAGTATGAACAACGTTTGTACGTACATATGTACATACATATTTATGTACATGAATACATATCTACATATGCAAATTACAAATGTCCGTCCCTCGACATGAATTCAGTTTACGTATTCACTCAAGTGTAGTTTGTTTCCCAGCACGAACATAAAGTGTATGGCATAATAACCAATACAAAAAAAAAAAAAAACACAATCACCTTCGTTTTTGTTGGTAATTGGCTATGTATAAACAGCTGGCTGATGCACAACTAAGGCCAAGGAAATGAACGCTTAGAATAATTAAACACTATGAAAAGTTATAATCACTGCGAAAAAATTCTTAAAGCATACTTAAATAAAAGTATTAATAACTAAGTAGAAAAAAGAAATAACAAAACGTAAAATCACGTACCAATTCAAGCACGCAAAAAACCGCAAGCAAATTAAAAAAATAAACAACTTAATAAAAAACAACTGCAAAAGTAAATAAATAAACAAAAGAGTGGCAACAAAACAGCAGTGAGAACACGAGAGCTTTGCCGCCATGTCCATCAGAAGCGCCATAACTACGGTGACCATAAATATGGATTCAAAATGAAGGACAATTTAGTATAAAAATATCAAAAGAGTATTTATGATTCTAAATTCTTAATACATTTTAAACTTTAAAAATCAATCGCGTTTTCNAAAAAAAACAACTTAATAAAAAACAACTGCAAAAGTAAATAAATAAACAAAAGAGTGGCAACAAAACAGCAGTGAGAACACGATAGCTTTGCCGCCATGTCCATCAGAAGCGCCATAACTACGGTGACCATAAATATGGATTCAAAATGAAGGACAATTTAGTATAAAAATATCAAAAGAGTATTTATGATTCTAAATTCTTAATACATTTTAAACTTTAAAAATCAATCGCGTTTTCTTCATCGATATTAATCTTTTTTACATGAATATTTATCACATTATAGTAAAACATATTATAATTACAATAGCTTGCACGATAAGTGAAAATCTTTAAAAGATTATTTTATAGGCAAATTTTGAGTCGTTCAAAACGAAAACAATACCCTTCTTTTTTTGTTTTTTTTTGGGTACTTTTCGCAGTTATTTGTCAAAAATCGACGACATGAATCGACGTAAACGACGAGTTACAAAGTGCCCTTTACAAAAATATATAATTTGTGCAGGCTGCGCTCCATAGCATCTACATTTCTAATCCGATTTTCATTATCTTTGGCTCANGTGGCAACAAAACAGCAGTGAGAACACGATAGCTTTGCCGCCATGTCCATCAGAAGCGCCATAACTACGGTGACCATAAATATGGATTCAAAATGAAGGACAATTTAGTATAAA
>NW_016157527.1:0-4296 GCF_001687245.7 Rhagoletis zephyria
TAGAGATGACGTGGAGCGTAGCGTTGAGCACTTTAATGATACTGTTTTCAATTTGTTTCGAAAGTATGTGCCAATACGTAATATTGTTCATGAAGAACCAATACAATTATGGTTCACTAAAGAGCTTAAAAAATTGAAAAATAAAAAGTCGCACTCCTTTAAACTGTATAAAAGAACGGGCTTACACAGTGATTACCTAAGGTACTCAGTTTTGCGGCATAGCTACTTTGCATTAAATAAGAAATGTTATAATTCATATTTATGTAAAATTAAGAAGAATTTAATTAACAATCCTAAATCATTTTATGGTTTCGTAAATTCAAAGCGTAAGGCACATGGTTTTCCGTCCGCTATGCATTATCGCAACACTGTATCTAGCGACAGCCAACTCATTGCCAACATGTTTGCTCGGTTCTTTAGGTCCAATTATTCTGTAGACTTCCCTATAAGTGGAGACTATCCGTACGAGCTTTGTCCAATCAACTCTGCTTATATTCCAGTAATATCTTCCGATGAAGTTTTACACTCTTTAAAAACCTTAAAAGCGTCATTTAGGCCTGGACCTGATCATATTCCGACATGTTTTCTTAAAAACTGCGCTGAGAACATCTGCGAGCCTTTAACAACTCTATTCAATTTGTCACTTAAACATGGCGTTTTTCCGTCAGCCTGGAAGGAGTCTTTCATAATACCACTTCACAAAAACGGCAGCAGGTCGTCTATAGAAAACTATCGAGGCATAGCGAAACTCTCCGCTATCCCCAAATTATTCGAAGCAATTATTGTTAACCAGCTGACATATTCTATATCTTCTTCAATTACACAATCTCAACACGGGTTTTCTAAAGGAAAATCTACTATGACTAATTTATTGGAGTTTACAACTCATGTCTCAAACGGTTTTAGAGAAAATGCTCATACCGACGTAATTTACACCGATTTCAGTAAAGCTTTTGACAAAGTATGTCACTCGTTACTCATCCGTAAACTCGACCTAATCGGCTTTCAGCCCAGTCTCCTTCAATGGATCTCATCTTACCTCTCTGATAGAACACAAAGAGTTATTGTTAATAATTGTTCTTCCAACATCATTAAAGTTTCTTCAGGAGTTCCTCAGGGAAGCCACCTTGGTCCGATTCTGTTCCTGATATTCATTAATGATATTTCTTCTATAATAAAACATTCAAAAATTTTAATGTATGCCGATGATGTGAAACTTTTTAAAACATTGTCCTCTATCGAAGAAAGGTCTTTGTTACAAGCGGATCTGAACAACGTGGTTAGTTGGTGTAATACAAACTATATGCCACTAAACCTTCAAAAATGTAAAGTTATGTGTTTCTCTCGGAGGGCTGTTCAACCAGCTGTTTATTCAATATCAAATTATAATCTGGAGCAGGTATCCAATTTTGTCGATCTTGGTATCACAATGGATTCCAAACTCAATTTCAACCATCATATTAATGTTACAGTCAATAAAGCCAAAGGCGTTTTTGCATTTGTAAGGCGATGGTCAAAAGAGTTTAAAGATCCTTATGTTACAAAAGCTCTTTTTACCAGTTTAGTTAGACCTATACTAGAATACGGATCTATTGTTTGGAATCCCCGCTACCAAGTTCATTCAGAAAGGATTGAATCAATTCAAAAACAATTCTTGCTTTTTGCATTGCGTAATTTTAACTGGGATTCAGATTACAATCTCCCCCCTTACACAAGTCGTCTAAAGCTCATAAATTTGCCTACACTCGCAAGTCGTAGAGAAATGCTGGGTATAATATTTATCGTAAAATTAATGACAGGCTTGATTAATAGCCCGGCCCTCCTGGCTGAGGTAAATTTTAATGTTCCTTCTCGAATGTCAAGACACTTTCGACCTCTATTTTTAAAGCCATGCAAAACTAATTTTGAACTAAACGAATCATTCCGTGGTTTATGTCAAGATTTTAACTGTCATTCCAGCACGTTTGACGTATCGGACTCGATTTTTACTATAAAGAAAACTATTATTTCCACTCTCAATAATTGAAATACTATCTTTAGCATATCCAATCAGCTGATGAATTTGATTCTGTAGCTGAATAGTTTTAGATCTCGACACTTAACAAACTCCTGTTTCCACTACTCGGCACGAAAAAACTAAAAAAAAAAAAAAAAAAAACGGTTCCGTACGTCATGCGGACTGCGCCCCTCGTGTCGGTTGGGCGGGAATGGAGGGTAAAAAGCCGTTGGGATTAATTAATTAAAAGGATGAGGATGAAGATCGATATTGTTATCGATATAAAACTCGATATTCTTATCGATATTGCTATCGATAAAATAATCGATATTATTATCGATGCTGTTATTAATTAAATAACCGCTATTGTAGTCGATATAACAATCAATAAAATAATCGATATTGTTATCGATACAATAATGGATATTGTTATCGGTATAACAATCGATTAAATAATTGATTTTGTTATCGATTTAGTCATTTATATTGTTAACGATATGTACAATAATCGATACTGACGATTGTTATATTTATCGCTGAATTAATCGATTTTATAATCGTTGTATTTTTCTATATGTGTATGGATATTGTTATCGGAATTTTTATTGAAGCAGTTATCGACAGGGTTACCGATTTAATAATCGGAGCATGGAATGTGATGACATTACATGACATCACATCACATAATATCACATGATATGATGAGACATCACAATATATTACATCACATAATATGATATCACATCACACGATATCACGTGACATGACATCATATGATATGACATCACATTATATGGCATGACATCTCATGACTTGACATCACATGATATGACATCGTATGACATGATATGGCATTACATGACGTGGCATCACATGATATGACATCATATGGTATGACATCATATGACATGACATCAGAGGATATGACAACACATGACATGACATCCTATCACATCACATAAAATCACGTCACATCTTATCACGTCATCGCACCTCATCTCATCTACGTGAATAGAAAAAGAAAAGGATATAAGCAAAGATGTGAAAGATAAAAACAAAGAGGAAGACCAAGGTAAAGTTACCGATTTCAAAACCAAAAACACCGTTGGAAAGGTAATTTTCTGTAGATGAGGAGAGTTTTTATAGTTTCGAAATTGGTTGAAAATTTTCGTTTAAAAATTTCCATATTTGTTAATGGTTGTTTTTGCAACCTGCTCAATTCAAGCGTTTCGCATTTTGTTTTACTTCGTAAATTATTTTGTTTTACTTGAAATTAAACTTTGTGTTCAATCTCAGGGGATTGATTAGAGCGGCACAGCGTGCACCGGAGAAACTAAATCCACAATAAATAAAACCGATTGGGATTTCGCATAATTCAAATAGTTTAAATAATTCTTTTATTGAAGTAATTCAACGTATTAATGCAATACAACGACAATTTTGAGCCCGAGTGGCTTATGAAACGGAAAGGAAAATTAAAAATGCAGGTGCGATGCGGCTGCGGCGGTCGTTACAGAAGAAGTGNAGTGCCATGCGGCTGCGGCGGTCGTTACAGAAGAAGTGAAAAACAATTTTAATTGCGGACACAGGTCACCCCATGGCTCGCTTACAATAGCAACTATTACAAAGCATTTTTCAAATGTAAATTCACAATGGCAAAATGATGTTGCCGGCCGCACGCATTTTACAAAGAAAGGAAAATTCAATCTAATCGAACTGGATTAAGTTAGTGTCCATGTCCTCGACACTTTGAAATAAAGATAAATATGAAGATGGAGAAACAAGTGATAACGATGAAGACAAAGAGGAAAATTGAGATAAAGGCGAAAATGGNTATAAGTGATAACGATGAAGACAAAAAAAGGCAAAAGTGAAGACAAAGAGGAAAATTGAGATAAAGGCGAAAATGGAGACAATGAGAAATACATAAGAATTAGGTTAACAGAGTTGAAATTTTGCGATAGGAATCGAAATAAAATCAGCCATAAAGGTTACTGAAATTTATCGAATCATCGAAGTTTATAATTATCGAAATTTATCCATGCTTATTAAGTTATCGCAACGTATCGAATTATTCAAACTGATCAATGTTTACTGAGTTGTCGCAATTTATAGACACAGAAACTTAGTNTTATCCATGCTTATTAAGTTATTTATTTATTTATTTATTATTATTATTATCAACAAACAGGGCGCTTACAGACTATATGACAAATATATACATAGAATAAGGGAAACCCTTATGACAAGTGCCTTATGAGTAAATTCTTAAAAGTAAACTTTGAGTAAGAAAAATCGAA
>NW_016157527.1:4306-13912 GCF_001687245.7 Rhagoletis zephyria
TAGTTTTGAGACAGTGGTAAGCTTAGAAAATACAATTTTTGTTACCACTTTTAAGAATTGGCGTAATAAAAGTCAATTTCTAGTCATCGAGGAAAACTCCGGCAGATAGAGACATGTTAAAAATTTGCCTCAAAGGCGCAATTAGTGAAGGACAACTTTTAAATAAAATAACCGAGAGGCCGTCTACATCAGTGTAAGTGGATAGTTTAAGCTGGTTAACGCCATTAGCTAAATCCTCGTCTGTCAACTTTAATTTCCCGATGGGAGTATCTAAATTTGACAAAAGATCTTCAGGAATAAAATCATTATCAGAATTACCTGAAATAAAGTTGGAAGAAAAAAAATCAGCAAAAAGATTAACAGCTTCGGAGATGGAGTTGGCTGACACCCCGTTAAGCTGGACCGATGCAGGTATATTAGAGCAATTTTTCTTTGATTTAATATAACTCCAGAAGAACTTGGGATTAGATTTAATATTGCTTTCTACGCCGCGAATATAATTCCTATACAAAGATTTATTGAGCCTGTTAAATTCAGCTCTATAAAACACGTAACGCTCACGCAAATTAACATAGTTGGAATGCTTTTGTCTTTTGTAGAACTTATTCTTCTTATTCCTTATACGTTTGAGTTCTTTAGTAAACCATGGACGCTTAGCGGTTTTCGAATTAAGAATTGGGATGTGACCCACACAAATATCACAAAGTTTAGACTTAAAAATATCGTAGCAACCAGTTACATCCACATTTCCAAATGGGGACCAATCCAAATCAAACAAATTATTCAATACAGCAAAATTACAACAAGAGTAGTTAAAAGCAACAGTAGCAGTCGGTAATTCAAAATATTGGTAAAATTCAAACTCCAAAACCATGATGCAACGTATCGAATTATTCAAACTGATCAATGTTTACTGAGTTGTCGCAATTTATAGACACAGAAACTTAGTTGTCCAAATTTACGGGTAGTTATCGAGCTATAAAAACGTGTGAGACTAAAGAAATTTGTCAAGTTAAAGAAATGTATCAAGTTATCGATATTTCTAGAATTATCATTATTTATAGACTTAACGAAATATATCGAGATGTCGTAATGCATGGAGGTCTTTCAACTTACAGAGTTATCGATAATTATTGATCTACTTGGTTGGTTCAACGAAGCGAAGTTTATGGAATTTTCAAATTATATCGATTTATTGAAATTTCAAGGTTAGATTAGCTTATCGATTTATCACTGCTTATGGCATTTAATCGTCTTAACAGAGTGTAAGGAGTTATCAAAATGTTTAGATAGTTTTCGAAAAATGAGGAAATGTCAAAAGTAAACATTTATAAAGGTATCCAAAGTCTTTACATTTTTAAGTTATCGAAATTTATCGACCCATCGAATTTCACAGTTACCGAAATTGGTCGAGTTAAGAAATTTAGTTGAGTTATCGAATTTTAATGAAATTCATCGAACTATCGATATGTATCAAATCATTGAAATTTATCGATAAACTTGAATGTATCGGGTCAATTCCAAGTCCTGCCGAAGTCCTCCAAAGACCTTCTCAGATAAGAAAAATTTAGTTACGTTTTAGCAGAAGATTTTCCGGTTAGTTAATTTGTACCGTATAAGTTTGCTACGTGTTAAGATAGAAAATCTCTCCAAGGCTTCTAAAACTAGAAAAACTGTCGAATTTCGACAGTAACTGGCACTCTAGTATTAGTTATAATTACATATATGACTTCATATAAGTATATTATTCACGAAATATTTATGAAAAAAATAGCTTTTGGGGCACACTGCCAAGAAACAACAACTCTTCTTAATGCTTTACAGACAAGCGATTTCTACTTTCTGTACTACATGACCGCACTTTGCGCGAAAACTCTAATAACGGGCGTCATTTGTTGAGTTGCCATTGAAATGATAAAAGTTGTAGAAATTACTTTTTCGATACCAAGTACTTTTTTTCGATACTTACTCGATACCGAACAAAAAGGTATCGAGTAAAAAAATACTTGGTATCTAAAGAAAAGTATCGAGTATTTACTTGTATTTACTTGTATCGATTGAACCCTATGCGTAGTTAACTCGGAATCGGGAGTTAACTACAGATTTTTGTACTGAAAATCTCTAGTTAACTGTCGATTCGGAGTTAACTATGCACTGTGAAATTGGCCCTAAGAGTTTTCTTTAGCGTTGTTGTTGCAGGTTTTGCTTTTTGGGCTGTATGCAGTAATTGTCAAATATGCATTTATTTTGCTTACGCTTTGCATTGAGTGCCTGCGCTCCTTTAAGGGAGCGCCCTCGACACTCATCTCTCACTTAACTACTGTTCGTATTTTGTATTTAAACAATAATTTATTAACAAAAAGGATTACGAAGATTGAATGAGGGAATTACTGAATGACAAAACAACATACAAAACCATAAGAAGTGATCCTACCCAACAATTATTGTGGAAAAACAACAATATAGTAAATGACTTATTCAAGCAGAAAAAAATTCACGTAAAACAAAAATTCCACTTGACATGCACAGCAGCTAATGCTCCTAGATTATACGGACTACCCAAAATTCATAAAACCGGTACACCTCTCCGACCAATATCCTCGTCTACAAATGTTCCCTGCTACAAATTATCGAAATTTATTGGCTACATTTAAAAAAAACCTAATATCTGACGAATATAATATAAGGAATTCTTATCAACTGAAGGAAAATCTAAAAAATATTACTATTGAAGAAGATGAAATTTTAATATCATTCGATGTCATATCACTATTCGCGAATATCCCGATACATTTAGCCATACAGACAATTATGAAGAATTGGAAAAAGTTAGAGAATTTTACAAACATTACACGAAAAGAATTTCATACCATACTCGAGTTTTACTTACGGGATAACAATTACTTCAAATATAATACCACCCTTTATCAACAAATTTATGGCATGCCAATGGGTAACCCATTATTCCCTACCATAGCGGACATCGTACTTGACAAAATATTGGACGACAGCATAGCTGAACTTAAACAACACGACATACATATAAAATACATAAATAAATATGTAGACGATATGTTTGCAATAATTAAAGCAAAAGACACGGAAGACATACTAAAAATATTAAATGCACAACATACAAAAATACAATTTACAGTCGAAAAGGAAAAAAACAAGAAAATTGCCTTCCTAGATGTAGAAGTGCATAAAAAGGGAAACCGAATTCTGCTGAACTGGTATGCAAAATCCATTGCATCGGGGAGATTGATAAATTTTCATTCCAATCACCCATGGAAACAAAAAATAAACACCGCTGCCAGTCTTATTAGAAAAGTCCATCTGCTCAGCGACGAAGAATTTACAGAGGAATACAACAAGAAATTGCAAATACATATAATACACATTTTGCAAACAATAATAATAATAATGCAAAACAGCAGTTTGAAACTCACATTCGAATCCCATTAGAGACCAACATTAGAATTCGATTAGAGAACTAATATTTTCTCGAGTCGAGAACTATGTCCGATTTTTGTCGAGATCGCTATGATTCTCGATAGTCTTTCGAGTCGTTCTCTAACGTTTGAGATTGGAGAATGTGGCTACTTCTTCAATCATTCCCTAATCGATAACTACACTCAATGTTTGCTGGGAACACAATGTAGAGTACCAAATAAATTTTGGACATCGAAAGAGTAGAAAGAAGGAGAATGACACTGGAGAGCCTAAGAATACAACAACAATTGGACAACACAATCAACTTTAAGGAAGACGTCGACAACACGAAGAACACATATGCAGCCGTACTAAAACTAAAATATAAATAAGAATATTTTTCAATAATTCTTCCTAAATGTTATATTACCTTCAATGTGTGCAAATTAATATAAAATTTTTGTCAATATTTAATGTGATATCAAGTGATATTATGTGTGTATATAATTAGTGTTAAGTATACATGTCCATATGTAACTATTGGTGTGTATATATGTATGTATGTATGCAACTATTATTATGTTTTTGTTAATCATGGTTTTCGTTCTTCATGTTTATTGTTTATCGTTTAAATAAAACAGACTCCCTGAAGATGACACGAGAGTGTCGAAATGCGTAGGAGGGACAAGGGAAAAATATAAGCATTTCGCCTTTTACCCCATCGGCCGAAGCAGCTCCAACCCAGCAAACAAAATTCATAGGAATTTGGCCCATACAAAGATAATAATTCATTAATTTTTATACACTTAATGTCTTATTGTTTATTTAGGTATTTTTCGCGATCACTGCTGAGGGCAGCTCGCGATGACACAAAACTCCAATAATAGTTTAGTGTGTCTTTCGATGGTTAAGTATTATTAGTTAAACGATAAATATGATTTTTATGGAGCGAATAAAAAACACGTCCGTTCTCAACCGCAACTATTTAATGTTTGTAATTTATTACAACAAGAAAATTTGGAACTGCCTTTGTGAGAGCACTATTCGCTCGATTTCAAAGAAACATACTCCGATTTAAAGGACATAACTTCCTCTAATCCTGAAATGTTAATCCAGTTACATAGGGGGCGTGTCATCTGACATACAGACTTAATTGTGAAAACCGATATATCGCTAAAACCAATTACGCTGGGATCTGAAACTTAGCACGGATGCATAAATTGTAAATATCCTACTTACGCCGAAAAATGACAGTTATTGAAAAAGGCGGCGTGGCACCTCCCTTTCAAACAGAAATTCTCATATCGCTTATTTCTGGAACCGATAATGCTAACATCCTGACAATTGACACGGCTACATATGTTATCAATACCTTACTTATCGCAAAAAAGTGACAGGTTTTGGAAAAAGGGGCGTGGCACCTCCCATACAAACTGAAATTCTCATATCGTGTATCCTTTGCTTATGCTAAAATTCTGAGATTTAGCCGAGCTATTTATGCTATCAATAGCTTACTTATTGCGAAAAGTGGTAGATAATAGGAAAGGGGGCGTGGAATCGCCCGTACAAACTGAAATTCTCATATCGCAACTTATGTTATCAATACGGTATGTACGGAAAAAAGTGGTAGATTTTGGAAAAGGCGGCGTGGCATCTCCCATACAAACTGAAATTCTTATATCGCTTTACTCTGGAACTGCTTATGCTAATATCCTGAAATTTGACACAGCAACATATGTTATCAATACCGTGTTTACGGCAAAAAAGGGCAAATTTTGGAAAAGGGGCCTTGGAATCTCCCATAAAAACTGAAATCTCATATCCCTTATCTCTGGAACTGCTTATGCTAACGCCCTGAAATTTGACACAGTAAAATACGTATTGATACCGTACTTACTGCGAAAAGTGGTCGATTTTGGAAAAGGGAGTGTGCAACCTCCCATACAAATTGAAATCGCATATCGCTTATCTCTGTAACCACTTATGACAAGGTAATGGAATTTGATACACCTACATCTATATTCATATAAAATGCAAAAAATCATTCAATTGGGAACCATTTTTTACCAGATTTCTAAATTGAATGTTTGTTATTTTGTGCAAAGATTTTTAGAAGGATCAGTCGTTTTGTCTTCTGGTAGGTAGCGCAAGAATTGAAAACTATCCTAAAAAATCCTATTTATGGTTAAATTAGCTTTATATTTGGAATACATATTTGTAACATAGAATTTGGTGTAACCTGGTAGCCCAATCGTGTAATGCAAAAATATTGGGCTTGACAAAACCCCGTGTGAAACCGCCGTTAGAGAAAGAATTATTATATTTTGTTATACACCTTCGAGGTACTTTCTTTACCGATCCTGATGAAAAGAAAGCGGAATTTATGTAGATGTTGGCAATATAGTTTTAACCTTCCAGGAGGCTCTCAGACCAACATAATCGAAGAACGTATTTACAGTCTGCATTGGTATATGTTTAACATATTAGTCAGTGAGGAACCGGTAGGCATCTCATCTATACATACAAATATATACCCATATTTTTTATAAATGAAAATCCAAGTTCCTTCCTCGAAAGCTACTGAAGAAATTTGGTTTTAAATTTTCCTGTGAATTCGCTGTATCCTTTGGTGGTGGGCTTGAAAATTGTCATGCGCATAAAGGAGTCAATATTGGTGACAATCAAAATTCAAAATATATGAAAAAATGTCGAATTTCGACAACTGGGCGGTACTAGTTTCTTTAATTATTTCAAGTCGACTTAAAGTATAAACAGAACCAAAGCGAAACGATTTTTTTGTTGAATCCTGTTTTGACTGCAATCTGTACGTATAATTCAGCAAATTATTTGTCTTAGCATATACAATTAGAAGTATAAAGACAATTTTTCATTGGCGTTTTTTTAGATCGCACCCATTGGTATATAAACATTGTGCGAGACATTAGGCGAGTAAAAATATCTGGTATAACAGCTCCTCTATTAGTAGGTTAGTATGGCTGTGTAGTCTCAGGTTATAAGATGTAGCATACTCCTTAATTTCTTCCTTGATAGTGGCAATTTAAGATCCCGATGCTGTTGAACGATAGTAATGAATTGAGGCACAGTAGGTCCTTAGTAATGAATTGAAAAGCGAAAAAATGAACCACCAAAATTCTGATTCTTACTGATAATTATCTGCTAGAAAAGTGGGAAAAAAACTACATTTCTTCTGAGAGCTTATTTTGTGAACGGAGGCAGCGGCAAAATTTAAAATAAATCTTTTCTTGCCGAATTTCGTCAGACGACTTCGTCGTCGCTTTGGTTGTATGCAATCTCATATATTGCAGTGTGTTTTACTTTTGGCGGCGAACTTTCTTCTGACGAATTTCTCTTAGTGATTTTATTCTGTTTACACTTTTACATACAAAACCGTCGACTTCTAAAAATTTTTCAAATGATATAAACCACAGTATACAGTAAAAAAGCCATTGACAATTTGTTTATTTGAAAATTAGTACATGAAATATTGTGCAAGTATAGGATTTTTTTGTCATTAACCCATAGGCAACGACTCACAGTGGTTCGGATCGCAAATCTAGCTGGACAAAACTATTTAAACAAATACTCGTTGATGGATCTTTACACCACTTCTTACCTAGGGGATTTTTGAGTCGCTGATAACGAATCTGAAGCCACTTATCAAAAATTCAAAATGGCGGATCCAATATGGCGGACGAAAATTTAAAAAAATCAGTAGATTTCTATGTAACTGGGTATTTGGGGATTTTCTGGGTTGCTGATTACGAATCTAAAGTCATTTACTTAATTTACTTCGAAACGAGCATTGTCATCAGATATTTCTTTCAATTTACTAATCACATAATCATGGACACCTTGTTGTCTTTTAGAAGTTTCAGCAACACCAAATGTCAAACAACTCACTTCTTAAGATTTTATTTACCATGACTAAAATTTAAGATCACAGCAAGAAACACAAATAAATTTCAGAAAAAATTTTATAACAGCGCTTAAAGATTTGCATGCCTGTTGTATAATTTTTTAATTTCAGAAAGCAGAAAATTCGCGAGGTACTATTTTTTTTAACTCTTACATAACCAAAGGTTTTATAACTCCAAGTATTTTTCTGTTTTAACACACAACCCCTCCTCCCCCCCTCTCCCCCGTGGATCCGCCACTGATCTTATATTTATATTCAGATACATTCCTGTTAATAATTACTTTTGAATTTTGAGATTTGACATACCGTCACTAAAATGTAACTATCTAAGCCAATTGGTTAGACTTGGTTATCGAACTTACCCTGTGCATTTGCGAAGGTGTAAAGAATAATATGCAAGTGGTTTTATAGCGGCCTTCGGCGGCCTTTACTCTTTAATTTATTTTTTTAATTAATCAAAACGACAATTTGTCAGAATAAATTTGCTTATACCAATGTGGACATAAATTGCGTTATGACCCCTGAATCTATAGCGGAATAAGTGTAATTTTTTGTTTATAAAGTCAATTTGCAATTATGCAAATATTTGTGAGTGCAATTAGCAATCTTTTAAGTTAAATTTCAGCTTTTAAAATAGAGTTCTCAAGTAGGCGGCGTTGACTTAACTTTTTTTGTTTGTTTTCATATGTTGATGCTTTAATAAATGCAATTTCTATTTGAATGTATTGTCAGGAATGTATTCCAAGTACCATCTTAAAAACAAAAATATTTTGACTTTCGTCCAGCTAGATCTACTATTCGAACCACTGTGCGACTGGTGCAAAAGCACCCAAAATGATATATTTGAAATGTAAATTTAAACAGCAAATCTCATAAAATAATAACAATAAAACAAAGATATTTTTAATTACTAAATGGGAGGTGGGAGTGTGGTTATTGACAGATTTCGCCAAAATTTAATACTAACCTAAATTATACCAAAGGCGACTTCGGCGCCGAGTTTCGTTAAAATATCTAAATTTTATTCAACAATTTTTATTGAGCTTGAGGCAGTTTTTTAATGAAAACTTATTGTGGAAAAGCAACAATAATTTGAAAAAAGGGTAGAAGTGATAGCTATTTCGGAAATCACCACATTTCCTCATCAGACTTCTTTCAGTAGGATTCAAACCGACTATCCCACTGACTCAGCCAGTTGCCTACGCACTGTGCTAAGTTTGTCTTGTTAATTNGCTATTCCGCTGCAATTCACTTGATCATGTAGTTGTTGATTTTGTTGGTTTTTGTTAATATTTCTATTATTAGAATGTTTAACTTTTAGGTGTGCTCGTCCCTAGGTTATTTTTTTTTTGTTATTTTATGGCCTTATAGCAATTATATTCAACAATTTTTATTGAGCTTGAGGCCGTTTTTTAATGAAAACTAATTGTGGAAAAGAAACAATAATTTGAAAAAAAAAATTGTAGAAGTGACAGCTATTTCGGAAATCACCACATTTCCTCATCAAAAGGTATTCAAAAAAAAAGTATCTTCAAAACCGTCAAATGCAATATCTCGTATCAATTAAACTGTAAATTGGTATAATAAAACATCATGGACCACCTAATACGAATTAAAAAAAAAAAGTTGCAAAATCAAAATGGCCGAAAAATGGCTGCCCAAAATTAGAGAAAAAATCTGATAAATTACATTTCATAGTCGTTCTAGTTAAACATAACGGTACAAAATGTTTGTTAATTTTTAAATTAACAAGTTTTTCTATAAATATTTTTATTTTCACACTGGAACGTTTACATTTTGATTACTTAGGATCAGGGTTCGGAAATATTCATATATGAATCTTCGCGAACATACATTTATGATTTTATACGCGAAGGTGAACGATTCAAATATTCTGTATTGATTCTCCTTCGCGAACGTGAAGCATAAAACCAGTCCAGATAGTTCGCGTTCGCGAATGTTAGGTAGAAAAAATTTCCGCTGTTGTTCGTACGCGTATGTATTGGTGGACCAAACAGCGTGCGTTCATATATGTAGCTATAAGTGGCAGCGATGCCTTCGCGAAGGTTCACTGCTGTCGTTCTCCTTCATAAATGAATGAAAATGCTGCGGCAAATATTCGCGGAAAGTTGGTGTGGCTAGAGATACTATTCTGTGCGAAGGCAATTTTGTTAATTGCATAAGATTTGCACCGTTCATTCGATTTTCAAAAATGAGGTGTCAAATGAAAGGGCTTG
>NW_016157527.1:15323-62770 GCF_001687245.7 Rhagoletis zephyria
CATCCAGAGGTCAAGCCCTTTCATTTGACACCTCATTTTTGAAAATCGAATGAACGGTGCAAATCTTATGCAATTAACAAAATTGCCTTCGCACAGAATAGTATCTCTAGCCACACCAACTTTCCGCGAATATTTGCCGCAGCATTTTCATTCATTTATGAAGGAGAACGACAGCAGTGAACCTTCGCGAAGGCATCGCTGCCACTTATAGCTACATATATGAACGCACGCTGTTTGGTCCACCAATACATACGCGTACGAACAACAGCGGGAATTTTTTCTACCTAACATTCGCGAACGCGAACTATCTGGACTGGTTTTGTGCTTCACGTTCGCGAAGGAGAATCAATACAGAATATTTGATACGTTCACCTTCGCGTTCGCGTACGAAGGTGAGTGAATATTTCCGAACCCTGCTTAGGATTACAATTACTGTAATTGTAATCTCGAAAATTTTCTGCGTCACGATTACTGTAATTGTAATTATAACATGCTTGAATGCGAATACTTTAATTGTAATCCTTAAGATTTAACGATTACGACTACTGTAATCGTAATCGTACTTTCTATTATTACGATTGTAGTAAGTGTAATCCTAAAAATTTTAACATTACAATTACCGTAATTGTAATCATGACAATTAGGATTACGATCACAGTAGTCGTATTCGTTAAATTTTTTGAATTTCAATTTAGAGTCCGACTGATTCCCAATTTTTGGCCGATGCCGATGCCGATTCCGCAAAAAAACTACCTGAATATAAATTTATTCATGAACAAATGTTTTTCATAAACTTTTATAATAACAAGAGAAAAACATAAACAAATAACATTACAAAACAAATGATCATTCAAGAATCTATTCACTTATTTATGTACATACATAAATATGTATTAAAAGTAGTATATCGCATATGCATACATGTTATTGCAATACTTTGTTCCATAGTCATGTTCTTATTCAATGTTAAAAACATAGTTCATTTGAAATCACATTTCTTAGTTGTACTCATAGTAGTAAAAATATACAGCTTCTGCTGACTATAAATGTGTTGAAGTGAATCCAATTTGTTAATAAACTGCAGCACTAGACTTTTAATAATAAAAGTATTTTTATAACGTAAACAATTTAACAATCCAGTGAAAAGAACCCGAAGGATTTAGGAATGATTAATTCAAGGATAATCGTAACAATACTCACAGTAACGACATTTTAGCATTCTTTGGATATTTCCCTTTCGTTTATTGAATGTTTCTTATTTTTTTATGAAAGTGTAGCTCGTTATCTAACAAAAACCATGTTAGTAAAAATTTCAAACTTTTTCTTTGAACATTCTGAGTAATGTAGTTTTGTAGCCCATTCAATTTTATTTTAATGAAGTGCAAATTTTAAGTAACTACGACTTACTATTGATTTTTGGAAATTTTTTTTTGGAAGGTGTTGCGGCTTTTCTGCATACAAAAAAAAAATTCGAACATACTTTGTTTGGAAGAAAATACGTGAACAAGAAGTTGTCAAAAATCAATACTTACCTAGCTACTTCAAATTTGCACTTTATTATACTAAAATTTAAAAAACTGCGTACTCAAAAAAATTCTAAAAAATCTGATGAAAGAATTTCAAATTTTGATGAACATTTGTTAAAATTGCGGAAAAAGTAAAAAGAATCGGCTAAGAATCGGCCTATGCCTATTCTTTTGGCGGATACTAGCCTATGCCGATTATTCGGTCGGACTCTATTAGAATTAAAGGAATCGCAATTATGCAATTCATGACCAGTGTTGCCGCGACGTCATGAAAAAATTTATCGTAGAAGAAACAAAAAATTTATCAAATGTATGACAAATTTTTTTATTTAAGTATCAAAGTATCAAGTTATAAAGGACTAAAAATACTATTTGGCTTCATACCTTTGCTTTTTATAATTGTCAATAACCGAAAAATCATATAATTCACATTTATTCAAATACATATGTATATCCATGAAGAAAAATATTTTACATATTGTGACAGTCTATCAAAAAAGAGATTAGTGTTTTTAATCTTGTATAGAGACAAAATATTATGTACAGATTTTATAGAAATTTAAATTCAAATAATATATGTACACACTTAACTATTAACTGTCGATCATTTACGTTAATTATCAAATTATGTGATACATTCCACGTTAAACGCGATGGAAATTATGTCCAAAAGCTGAGACCACCTTCAGTGTCGACTTTATATTTACGCCACGTCATATTCTCAACAGTTTGTAATTAAATTCTATTTCTGTTTTCATATTGGACCAATCTTAAATCTGAAAATATACGCTCTGCAGTTGCAGAGCTATTTATAAGGCAAATAAAGTAAATTAAAAATTAATGAAGTCAACTCTTTATACATAATTCATTTGAAACATTTTTCTTTAAGCTTTTTTGACCCCAAAACGTTTCAATACGGATGAAAACGTAGGCACAATTGCACCTTTTTCGACGTTTGATGACTTAAAGGTACATAAGGTACAATCACTAGATTTTAGGTACAATCATCTTTTGATCCGTAGTAATATACATATGTATTTACCTTAAAAAATTTACACTGCATTTAGAATGACCAGTACGAAAACTAACACTTAACTTAGCTTTCCTCAAATTCGTAATTCTTGTTATATTTTTTTAAACGTCATTGCGCCCTATACCGACCTACTCTCATCTTGAATGATGGTGTGAAATCTACAAACGCTCTAGCTTTGCAAAGGCCAAAGTTGCCCGCATATGATAACATTTTTATATTATCTATTCATTTTTTTCGGCCAGACAGTCCTGTGTTTGGGATTTCCCCAAATTTCATACTTTCTGTACTTGAGACGGGTTCTATAAAGGGCAGGATAAAAAATGAAAACTTTGCAAAGTGCGTTTTTTGTCTTTTTCGCCAATATTTTTCCCATTAGACTATAGTCTGTAGATATAAGATCAGTTTGAAAAAAGTCATGTTTAAAGTACATCCATTTTGTATTCATAATTTAAATAAAATTAATTAAAAAAAACTACAAAGGAATCATGTAACTTGTTTTAGGTACAAGCTGTATATTTTATGATATTAAAATCTGAAATTTCCATTTTTCATCCCTGCCATGTCATGTATCAAAATTTGTACTACGCGAAAAATTTAAGTATCTCGCGAAATGAGCAAAAAAATAGAGTAGCTTCCGAAAATTTGCACAGACACGTATCTGTTTGTTTTGAAGTATATGGATCAAAACGGCAACACTGGTTATCATATTAGTTAGTTTTTATTTAGAACAGGGGGTTTTAGACTTACCTATTCTAAAATAGAGACAAGAGCCACTTTAAAGATGAAATAACGCTCGCGGGCTGTACTTAATTTTTTAGGAAATTAAGTCCGCGGGCGTTATTGCCATATGGAAAGGGAAATAATGTCCACCGGCAAAAGGCAATAAAGCCCGCGGGCTTAATTTCTTTTTCGAAAAGGCGAAAACGCCCGCGGGCTTTATTCCTTTTTTTAGGAAATAAAGCCCATGGGCGTTATTTCCGCGGACCTCATTGCACTCCACCATATGCAGGGTTGCATAATCAGTACTTTAGTTGCAGTTGCATTTCTTATGCAATTTTTTTGACTTATTATGAGTTTAGTGAAGCAAAAAAGAAAAAATTAGTTAACACCTAATTCCTCAAGAGAAAAAAATAGTTCATCCCCTGATTCCCCACGTCAATTGAAATTCCCCACAAAAAACGGTCCTTTCCCCGGTTTTCCACGCAAACTGAAATTCCCCGCAAATCGTGGAATTCCCCACGAGTTGGCTTCCCTGCTACAGGCCTAGAGCCAACGAATTGAATGCTGAAGAGAGGAGAAGATAACTGATTAAGGCTATCTGCACACTTGTCGTCCAATCATAGTTGCGTTATCGCCCTGAAATTTTGAGCCGAGCAAATGCATTTCAAAGGAGATCTACACACTTGTCGTTATCGGCAAATCGTAGAATATGCAGAAACGGATAAGTACGGCACTGTCGTTTGCTAAACGTTATGCACACAATGTTTGTTTACATTTTATGGGAAAAAATTAGTGAAAAAGTTAATATTTGATTAAAATTGCAAAAAAATAGAAGATTTAGCATAAAATATANACGTTATGCACAAAATGTTTGTTTACATTTTATGGGAAAAAATTAGTGAAAAAGTTAATATTTGATTAAAATTGCAAAAAAATAGAAGATTTAGCATAAAATATATGGAAATTATTAAAAAGTGGATAATTGCATTAAGATTCAATAAATGTGAGCGTTTTAACTATAAAATATGACGAAATTGTAAAAAGTCTCTGTGCGCATGCTCAAAACACATTTCAGGAAAAGAAAAGAAGAGATATTACTGAAAAATTATGTCTAGAATTTTGCAGCACAGTCTATATTTTAAAAATTGCAGGTGTTTGTAATATTTCGCGAAAATATTCACTAGAAAAACAGAAAATACCTGCTCCAAGTGAATTTTTAGACGTCAAATGAACTGAAATATCACGACCGAGTGTGCGAAAGTGTAGTCGTCATGTAATCGTTGCGTCCTGATTGTGACGATGAAGCAACTATGATTGGGCGACCAATGTGCAGAAAGCCTTAGCAAGTACGTTAAGCTACAATCAGCGTTGCCATAAACGAGATTTATTTTCAAAATTAAAACATTTCGACCTGATTTTTTCGGACGGTCTTAAAAATACATTTTTGTCAATATTATTGTGGCGTATTATTATTTATTTCAATATTGTTGTTGAGCTTTGTACAGCGACTAAACTAACGACAAAGACTAAGCGGTAAAATTTATAGCTGCTATAGTCGACCGCTTAGATTTTGTTGCTTTTTTTCCTAAGCCTAAAACTAATACGTAAACCTCGGAAACTTAGTTAGTTTTGTAAGGAAAACCGGTTTATTTACGAGGCATACGCGGATACGAGGTGTTTACACATTTATATGAATACCCTGAATATTGAAATAAATATTAATACGCCACAATAATTTTGACAAATAAATAGTTTAGGATAGGCCTGCCTGAAACTATACAATAAAGCAAATTAATGTATAGAATTAACAATTGCAATCCCGCTGTCAAGTCTAAATAGCGGAAAATCAGCTGCACTTAATAGTAGTAGGTTAAATAAGGTTCGATTCCAGCTGCAGTCTAGAAAAAATAAGTCTGGTGAGGAGATGTGGTGATCTCCAATCCGGGAACTGCAATTATTGGTGTTTTTAAGTAATTGGTGGAATAACACAAGAAATAGTGTTAGTGGATATATTGTTCATTGCAGAATATTCACACATATGCACTAACACTATTTTAACCTCGGCACCAGCGTTGCCAGGTTGCCATTTTTAACGTCAGTTGGACGTTTTTTGTACCCTGTTGACGTTTGGACTTTTTTGTGTAAAAAATGACGTTTTTTAAATTCCCAGTAATTTTTCTTTGTTACTAAATCTTATAAGTAGACTGATTTTGAATTATTTTCTTAATAAATCTTTACAATCTTTGTGTTTTGCTGCAGCTGCTTAAAAAGATTTTTTCTGGATTCTTGGACTAAGGATCCCGTCTTCAAAGGCTGGTTGTGTAAACACTTGAGGTTACGAGGCTCGCTGTAATGGGTGCAATTGCATTGATCTATTGCAGCAGGCATGCTCGCAAAAGCATCAAAAAAGCTGTGCAGCATAAAACGTCACTTTTTTAAGACTTCATTGAAAATGTAATGAACATAAAAAGGACTGAAATATTAGGTCCATTCAATAACTTTTCCAGTAAGTACTTGCAGCGAAAGCGTAAAAGAAAAATAGAGAGTAAAATTGAGAGCAAGAGAAAATTTTTAAAAAACGTTATTGAACGCAAAACTAGTAAAAACTTGCAACTTGAGCCATTTTGACACCTTCTGACGGTCAAGTTTTGGCGCGTGATTTTCTTTTTAATTGGGAGTAGTTCCCATCATCATAAAAATAAAAAAATATACAATAGATTTAAATTTTTCATCCATATTTTCATTTCACTTATTATGTTTCATCAAATCATCCTCTTAAACAGTTTTTTTACATTTGAGTTTGAAACATAACCTTCCTTTTTGACTCCTACAAATTCCTGCTAGTAAAATTTTTACTTGCAAGACTTCGCAGCTCTCTCGGTTTGTTACTCTCTCGAATTCGCTCCCTCTTGCAAATATTTTGGGTTGTTGAATGCATTCCCAGTAAAAACTTTCAAGTACTAGCAACAATTCGTAACAATTTTTTGATATTGAATGGACCTATTGCTATGCTCCTTCTTGGCAGAACGTAATTTAGCATTTTCGTCAACCGAGCCCCTAACCAAAGGTCTACAAGAAAAAAATTATTAAAAATCAACGCGATTATATAGCCCCTTTGAAATTTAATTGGCTATGAAACTGCATACTCAAATTCTAAAAACTCTGAATAAAAAGTTGAAAATCTAGCTGAAAGTTTGCAGATTATTTATAATTTTTGCACAATTTTTGTGGATTTATATTTTGTTTGTTAATGAGCTTGGCTTTTATGGAAAAATAATAAACATTAAATAAACGAAAGAGAAACAGCCAAAATCGATCAAAATATTGATGACTTAATAAGCTGATCACAACTGTATGTATAAAATGATTTTGATATTAACGAACAGTTTACAATGAATTTTAAATGTGCTCTTTCGAAATGACATTTTAATAAATGTACATTACGTACATATCGAGCCCTAACCGCCAAAATAACGTAAGCGACAAAATTTTCTTTTTGATGCAGAAATGCATCTAAATGCTCTAGGAATATTTCTGCAGCGATATGTACCTTTGTATACAATAAAAGTTTAATAATAACAATTTTTGTACAGCCAATTGAAAAAGACGTTTTTTGGTAGGAAATTACGTTTTTTCAGACTAAAAGGAACGTTTTCTTATGCCGAAGACCTGGCAACACTGCTGGGCACACAAAGCGAGAGCATGTACAATAGGGCGGGTCGAAAATCGAATTTTATCCAAATCCCTTGGTAATATTTAAAATATATTGTATCTTGAAGTCATCAACAAGCCTGAAAAATATTAGTATTTTATTTTAATTGTAAGAGCCCGCGCATCGACCGCCAATTGAACCACAGCACACTAGTCGAATAAGACCAATTCTTGCTAAAAATTCTGGGTTCAGCAAAAAGGTTTGGTGCATATTGTTAGATAATGAATCCGTTAACGCAAAAGATAAAGTCAAATATCATTACTCGCAGCCCTTTAGCTTATCGTCAATCTCAAAGTTATCTTTTTTCAATAAGTTTTTAATTGTTCTCTTTATAATTGCACTGGCCTATAATCAAAAGATGTAAAGAACAGCATTAATATTGCTGGTGTGCATTTAGGTCGCTGGTTCTAAATATTCTAATCATTTTTTAATATTAGCTATAGTTTGCACAATTTTGGTACTTCTAATAGAAAATCCATTATTTTGCATCATCGTGGAAAAATTTTGTTTANAAAGAAAAATAGAGAGTAAAATTGAGAGCAAGAGAAAATTTTTAAAAAACGTTATTGAACGCAAAACTAGTAAAAACTTGCAACTTGAGCCATTTTGACACCTTCTGACGGTCAAGTTTTGGCGCGTGATTTTCTTTTTAATTGGGAGTAGTTCCCATCATCATAAAAATAAAAAAATATACAATAGATTTAAATTTTTCATCCATATTTTCATTTCACTTATTATGTTTCATCAAATCATCCTCTTAAACAGTTTTTTTACATTTGAGTTTGAAACATAACCTTCCTTTTTGACTCCTACAAATTCCTGCTAGTAAAATTTTTACTTGCAAGACTTCGCAGCTCTCTCGGTTTGTTACTCTCTCGAATTCGCTCCCTCTTGCAAATATTTTGGGTTGTTGAATGCATTCCCAGTAAAAACTTGCAAGTACTAGCAACAATTCGTAACAATTTTTTGATATTGAATGGACCTATTGCTATGCTCCTTCTTGGCAGAACGTAATTTAGCATTTTCGTCAACCGAGCCCCTAACCAAAGGTCTACAAGAAAAAAATTATTAAAAATCAACGCGATTATATAGCCCCTTTGAAATTTAATTGGCTATGAAACTGCATACTCAAATTCTAAAAACTCTGAATAAAAAGTTGAAAATCTAGCTGAAAGTTTGCAGATTATTTATAATTTTTGCACAATTTTTGTGGATTTATATTTTGTTTGTTAATGAGCTTGGCTTTTATGGAAAAATAATAAACATTAAATAAACGAAAGAGAAACAGCCAAAATCGATCAAAATATTGATGATTTAATAAGCTGATCACAACTGTATGTATAAAATGATTTTGATATTAACGAACAGTTTACAATGAATTTTAAATGTGCTCTTTCGAAATGACATTTTAATAAATGTACATTACGTACATATCGAGCCCTAACCGCCAAAATAACGTAAGCGACAAAATTTTCTTTTTGATGCAGAAATGCATCTAAATGCTCTAGGAATATTTCTGCAGCGATATGTACCTTTGTATACAATAAAAGTTTAATAATAACAATTTTTGTACAGCCAATTGAAAAAGACGTTTTTTGGTAGGAAATTACGTTTTTTCAGACTAAAAGGAACGTTTTCTTATGCCGAAGACCTGGCAACACTGCTGGGCACACAAAGCGAGAGCATGTACAATAGGGCGGGTCGAAAATCGAATTTTATCCAAATCCCTTGGTAATATTTAAAATATATTGTATCTTGAAGTCATCAACAAGCCTGAAAAATATTAGTATTTTATTTTAATTGTAAGAGCCCGCGCATCGACCGCCAATTGAACCACAGCACACTAGTCGAATAAGACCAATTCTTGCTAAAAATTCTGGGTTCAGCAAAAAGGTTTGGTGCATATTGTTAGATAATGAATCCGTTAACGCAAAAGATAAAGTCAAATATCATTACTCGCAGCCCTTTAGCTTATCGTCAATCTCAAAGTTATCTTTTTTCAATAAGTTTTTAATTGTTCTCTTTATAATTGCACTGGCCTATAATCAAAAGATGTAAAGAACAGCATTAATATTGCTGGTGTGCATTTAGGTCGCTGGTTCTAAATATTCTAATCATTTTTTAATATTAGCTATAGTNATGACTAAGTTCTTGCACATTTAAAATTCATTGCAAACTAGTTTGAGATTGTTAATATAAATATTATTTTATATATACACTTTTTATCAGCTGATATTTTGATCGATTGTGGCTGTCTTTTAATGTTTATTATTTTTCCATAAAAGCCAAGCTGACTATATAACAAACAAAATATAAATCCACATTTCATACTTTGTGCAAAAATTATAAAAAATCTGCAAAGTTTCAGCTAAATTTTCGAGTTTTTATTCGGATTTTTAAGAAATTTTTGGAGTATGCAGCTTGATAGCCCATTATTTTCCAGGGTAATAATGTGGAAGTCTTAAGTTGCTAAAGAATCGCGTTGATTTTTAATATTTTTTTTTCTTCTGTAGACATTTGGTTAGGTGGTCGATTGTCGAAAATGCTAAATTACGTTCTGCTAAAAAGGAGCATAGCAATATTTCAGCCTTTTTTGCGTTCATTACATTTTCAATGAAGTCTTAAAAAAGTCGCCTACTTTTTCTGACTTTTTATGCTGCTACAGCTTTTTTGGTGCTTTTGCGAGCGTGCGTGTTTCATAATTTGGCTTTTAATGTGCACTTGCAAACATTGCAATAAGCCTCGTAACCTCAAGTGTTTACAAAAGCAGCCTTTGAACGCGGGATCCTTAGTCCAATAATCCAAAAAAAAATGACCGTACGCTTGGTATGCATCCAAAGGACAAATATCATTTGAAGAAGCTGTTGCAAAAAACAAAGCTTGTTAAGATTTATTAAGAAAATAATACAAAATCAGTTCAACTGACAAGATTTAGTAACCGAGAAAAATTACTGGGAAGTTAAAAACGTCATTTTTTGAACAAAAAACGTCCGAACGTCAACAAGATACAAAAAACGTCCAAATGACGTTAAAAACGGCAACCTGGCAACGCTGATGCGAAGGCACACTAACACACTCTCACTTTTAGCTCACACTTGTTTATGGTGGCGCCCGCATGTCGCACAGTGTTGGGAAATTAAATTGTTCTTTCAATACGAAATCTATACAAAAACTTTACTTTTCGACTGTAAATTGCATCGACTTTTTAATTTGCTCATATATTTTCATGGTACATGCATACATAGATTCCCTTCAAGATCAATGATTTGATGGTATTCANTTTCAATACGAAATCTATACAAAAACTTTACTTTTCGACTGTAAATTGCATCGACTTTTTAATTTGCTCATATATTTTCATGGTACATGCATACATAGATTCCCTTCAAGATCAATGATTTGATGGTATTCATGGGAAAGTTTATGTTGGTACATTTTACACTTTGAACATAAATGTGTATGCACATATTTTAAGGTACACTTCTTAATAAACAAATTTTTTTAAGTTATTATGCATGGATAAAGGAGACATCTTCTTTGAATTCAGTACTAAAGTTCGACATTTTATTTTTTAGTATTTCAAGTGCTAATCAAAACTTTACGACCCTCACATATTGACAAGATTGGCCATTTATCTTAAAATTATTTAATTTTAATTACTTGTTTATGAAAATGCAGTTTATACTTTAATAAAACCCCAAGGGTCAATTTTTGCGCAACATTAAAAAAATCAACAAACTTTCGTAAAAATTTCGGGCTTTTAACTCGATTTCCTAGAAATACATGTTTTGAGAATACCGTTTGTAGCCCGATCAATTTAAGTGAAGTCCAAGTTTAAAATAGCTGCGACTTATCGTTGATTTTTAATATACATATTTTTTTTTGTTGCTCATTTTCTTCGTAAAAAAAAAATCGCGTTTAGATAATATGACATTGACGACAAATTTCAGTTGCTTTAAACTTGCACTTTATTATACTAAAATTGAAATAGAAAGCTCAAAATTTTTACGAAAGTTTGTCGATTTTTTTATATTGTGCAAAGATTTAAACTTATTTTCATACAGTTTTTGTTAAGGAATTAACTATATTTTTATAAACAAATAATTAGATTTAAAAAATAATAAAATAAAGTCAACTCTAGTCAATATATATATATATATATATATATATATATATATATATATATATATGATATTCAAGAACATAAAGAATTAACGATGATACTGTTTCTAACTATATGAAGCTGATTTCGACATTTTGTTTTAATAAGATTTAGTATCGAAAATATTATTTCAAAACTTGCCTAGGAATGAGAGGTTGATAGCACACCTTTTGATATGTTATAACGGTTATTTCAAAACCTTTTTTCAAAACTTACAAAGGCAATAACGAGAAGGCGAAGACAAAAAGATAAAACGAATTCCCGCAGTGAATTTTCAGAGCTACGTATATATTTATAGTATTCATCACAAAATTGTACTAAAACGTACTGAGTAGTAAACGAAATTGTATCAAAAAAGTACAATTGTACCAAAAATGCTAACACTGATGTAGAACAAAGCAGAACACAAATAATATTAAACTCATTGAAATTATTTTCAGCCTCTCACTCGACCAAATGAGTAAAATCCAGCTGGGTAGACTATACTCGATAGAGACGAAAATTGCCGCCACAAATAAGAGTTAGTATATTTTGAGTGTGTTCTTGTTTTGGTGGAAATTACTCTTAGTCATTTTTTGAAGTCATTTTTTGAACGTTAGCATGCGAATCTCAGTATATCCAGTAAACAAACTTAGCTATTTTTTTTCGCCAAGTTTGGTCTCCATAAAGGACTAGTGTTGCAAGCAACGCTTTTTCGGCAATTAGGGTGTTGTGCAGCTATTTAATGTGGTGAAAATTATTTAAGCACTGGGGAGATTTATTCACATGGAATTGGAGATTGGGCTAATAGATTTATTTTAAATAAATTGTGAATCTGCGAAAATATCTTTTCAGCAGATGGATACACTTTTTAACCTTTTTCCCGAAAATGTACATACAGGCTCGAAAATATGCGAGTAACATTAGGTTTGTATAGTAACAGTAACATTGCAGCGAGAGCGTAAAAGCAAAATAGAGCGTTAAATTGAGAAGAAGAGAAAACTAGCAGAAGAACTTATTGAACACAAAACTAGCAATAACTTGCAAGTGAANTATTTACTTCATTTCATACATTAGCATTGATGTTTTGTTTTTCTTACATTAGTATTGATGTTTTTTACTAAATACCAGGAATAAATATTTAATAAAAAACTATTTCATTTAAGCTTAACCAACTTTTAGTTGCTCGGAGCTAATTTAGGAACGCCTCACGAAATATTTTCATAGACAGTAAATGCAACCCTGGGTGCATCATTAACGAGCTGAAAAACCAAACAAATAAAAAAATTCCATCTGAACCAATATTCCCAAAAATTATAAAGCAAAACAAAAACCATTTTTTCCAATTTATGCACTGTTATTTTTATTATTGCAATACAATTTCGCAGCTCTTCAAACATTTTCCACATTATGCTTTTAGGGCTAGTAGTTTCCGACCCCATTTGCTCGTTTTTTTTTCAATTCTGAATTTAGGCTAGGCTTCATGGGAACTTACTGTGGGTGCAAACAGACCACATTTTGTCAACGGAATTGTGATATTTAATTTTATTTTATAATGAAAAATGAATTTAATGTGCAATTTTTTAAGTTTACTAGATGTAAGACAACTTTTAATTTTCTTTATATATTGCATGCTTTAGTTTTAATTCTGTTTAAGTTAAGTTGTAAAGGTGAAAATAGGCCTCCTGGGCAACCGAGCACATTAAAAAAAAATCGGTAACGCGCGTAAAAGCATACCTCACAAGTGGTGTGGAAAATGCAAGAACAAATATAAATGGAATAATTTTCGAAATTATGAAATGGTTATTGGTATTTTCCATCTCAAAGGGGGTGATTAATTTGAACGTTATTTAAGCTGCCTTTACACGGTCGATTTTTGTCGTTTAACCAAAATCTACCCGTGTAAATTGCAATTCAACCGTAAAATGTAAGCGTTTTGGCTAGTCGATATCTTAAGTAAATTTTCCAGTCGACAGAAATCGACCCGTGAAAAGGCAACTTCAGGAATTTTTTAATTTTTTTTTTTTTTTTTGCTTGGGCGTCTTTTGAAGATGTGCCAAATTATATTGTCTACTTAAATACAAAACAACAATTTCTTTAAGCCATCTTGTGCAGCAATTTGTTGATCTTATCCTCACGGCTACCGAAATCACCAACCTCAACGTAGTGATTAGCCTTCTTGCGCCAGCCTCGGGTTGATGTGTTGAGCTTGAATAGCAACAGGAAGTTGGGGGCTTTCTTGAAGTGAAGTGAATCAACGCACTGAATTTCGTGCGCTTCGCGAAATTTGCGTTCGATCACAAAGCAGAGATTGGGACACGCTTGACCATTCCACGTTTGTACATCAATTCACAAACTGATTTAAGATTTGGATAACCCCATATAGGGGTTCGGCATACGTAGCATATTAATGGTTGCCTTGCTCAATTTGATGAACACACCGTTTTAATGTGGCGAAGACAGAACTGTAAAACTACGCACTTTTTGTGCAACTTTGTTGATACCGCGGATGCGGATCACAAAAGCCAATTTGGATTTTTCAGGCCCGTCGAATTGGCCGCATTTCTTTGCCACACAGCGCTCCTCCATCTCACGGCGTCCATCACCGAGTTTTCTTGTTTGATATTTCTCAGCATGCACCAAGTTTTCACATTTACGGAGTGCAATCACAGCAGAGCGCTTTAGTTTACGTTTGATCAGGGTAGCAATTTGCTGACCTGCTCTTGCTGAACTGCAGCTTCGGCTCGGGGACAGGAGGCAGCTTCCTGGAAGGTTGTCTGCCCTTTGCTTGCGGTTTCTTACCGGCCCATGATGGCAGTCATCTTAACTTGTTACTTAGCACGTTGAAAAGGCGAAAAAAAGTTCGCCAAATGTTTGGAGCACATCGTAAATGAGCCACTCGATTTATAACATTTCTATAAACAAATTAATTAAATACTTTTTATACATAGATATGCTGAAACCATGCACTTACTTTCCCAAATTCCATCCTGTTTATCGGCATAATTTTCCAAATATGCCAGCTACTTCATTACTAATTACTAAATTTTCCAACTGCGCCTTCTTTGTTGGCTCGACATATCCTAAAAAGACAAATTTACATTAAACAATAGAAATCGCAAAAATTAGCAAATAAAATACTTGCTTTGTTTGGTTTTGTTGTAAAATTTCTGAGAAATATGAATTCACCACGATGCGATACAGAAAGAACAAGGACCAGGGATGTAATTTTAAGTAAATCTATTATTCAGTGGCAAGGCGCAGAGCGTTCGGGGCAGCAATATTAATTTGTATCAAATATAACATTAAACGGTGGTTCTAATACATTTTTTGATATTATTAACCAGAGTACATACATTATATGGTATTTCTTTCAAAATTAATGTACTATATGAACTTTTTTTTCAAATATTTCTTAAGTTTCTTTCATGAGTGCTGAAAAGCAACCATGCGTGTAAGAAATTGTGTGCTACCTAAAATTTCACCTCTAGAAACTTTATCCCCATAAAGGACTTCACCACAGTTTTTTTACTGGATATACTGAGATGCGAATCCCATAAGATAGATCGTGTCTGCGTCAACCTACGTCTACGCTACGTCGTTGACTGTTTGCGCTTTAATTCATTTTGCATGCTGCCGCGTTCTCATCGTTACGCTCTTGCTTGTATACCTACACGCGATGTTTACGCTCTTTGAGCGTGTGCTCGTTCTCTGCCCATGCCTGATCATGAATAAGTACACTAATTTTATTAGTACTCAAAGCCGGTCTCTGTCTCCGAAACAGCAGCTATAACTTCTACCACTTACAGGCTAACCTAATATTCGCGGCTTGCGTTTTGGTACGCATGCCGTCGAATATGTTTTTTTGCGTCACCCGAAATTGACTTGCATGCATTTGCATTTGATTTCATTGAGCGAAACGTCAAATCAAAATGTCACGCAGAAAAAAATTTGGAAATTGAGTTAGCTTCATACGCACGCCGTTCAATTTCGGTTGATCTCATACAAGTTGCATGTGCATGAGAAATTTTTGACAATAAATTGGCGGCGTGCGTGAATATTAGGTTAGCCTGTAAGTCTTTGTTGATTTTTTCCTAGAAACGTAATCGTGGTACAAAGCTCAACAACAATATTGAAATAAATATTAATACGTCATACGTGGGATGAAAAAAAATTCCATCGATAACTTAAATTTGTGACACACAATGGCTATAGGGGTCGCCTGAGTGCATTATTTCATATATTTATATATGTGCCAGTTTTACCGTTATATATTTTTTATCTACTCGTTTATTCCATGAGGTTGAACGAACCATTATATCACATTCCTAGGCAAGTTTGGAAAGAGTATTTTCGATACTAAATTTTATTAAAGCAAAATGTTGAAATCAGCTCCATATAGAAACAGTGTCATCGTTAATTAAAAAAGAGATGTTCTTAAATATCTTAATTTTTCGCCACTCACATATTGACTAGATTTGACTATTTATTTTATTATATTTTAAATTGAATTATTTGTTTATAAAAATATAGTTTATTCCCTAACAAACACTAAATGAAAATGAGTTTAATCTTTGAACAACATAAAAAAAATCAACAATCTTTCGTAAAAATTTCGAACTTTCTATTTCAATTTTATCTCTTAATATTTTGCAGTTTTGTAGCTCATTCAATTTTAGTCTAACAAAGTGCAAAATTAAAGTAGCTGTGATTTACATTTGATGTATAGCATATTTTTGACGATGTCGGTAATTTTCTTCCATATTATCTAAGTATGTTCGACAATTTTTTTAATGAAGAAATTGAGCAACGCCTTCATCAAAAAAATAAAAAAATATTAAAAATCAACGATAAGTCGCAGCTATGTATTTTAAACTTGCGTTTTATTTGAATTGATCGGGCTACAAAACTGCATACTCAAAATGTGTATTTATAGGAAATCGAATTAAAAAGCTTTACGAAAGTTTGTTGATTTTGTTAATATTGCGCAAAGATTAAACCTTGGATTTATACGGGTCTTGTTAAAGTGTAAACTGCATTTTTATAAACAAATAATTAAAATTATATAATTTTAAGACAAATGGCCAATCTAGTTAACATGTATAAAGTTTTGATAAGCACTTGAAATGTCAAGTTTTAGTACTGAATTCAAGGAAGATGTCTCTTTTTTCCATTCATAATAACTTAAAAAAAAATTTTTGTTAAGAAGTGTATCTTAAAATATCTGCCTTGACATTTATGTTAAAAGTGTAAAATATGTAAATGTACCTACATAAACTTTCCCGTGAATACCACCAAAGCATTGGTCTTGAAGGGAATCTACGTATGCATGCATGCATATGAGCAAATTAAAAAGTCGATACAATTTACAGTCGAAAAGTACAATTTTTGTATAGTGTATTTCGCAAATATTCAAATACATACTCCACTAACCAATAATTTTATATATCCATTAAAATATAATTTGTCATCAGTGTGAAATAAAAAAATTATAAATCGGAAGGGTAAAATAGTATTGTGGTATTAATTCAAAAATAAAAAGTTTCATNCAGTAAGAATTCTAAGTTCTAGGAGTCTTTCGGAGTTCCTCCTGGAAGGTGTTATGAATCTCTTTGATTGTCTTATCCCCTTTTACTTCCGCCAGTTGGCAGCAATCCGAGATTATTTCCAGCTAGCTCCTAAGTAGTTCTGCAGTATATCCTTTAGATGTACCACAGAATAGCTCGGGACCATGCGAGCGGTATTTGGGCACCACGCTTTGCGGGGAGGTCAGCCTTTTCTTGCCTTCAAACCCTTCAGGTCCCGAAACCCACCACTGTGTTACGCTATTTTGGGATCCTAGATGGTTAAAGAGTTCACAAGCCTTGATTCCGTTTTAAAAGAGTGTAAGGCCTTTAACGCTGCCTGAATATCTACCTTCTACGATGACATTCGCGAACACAGACTTCGATTGTGAAGACCTCCGCCTGGAATATGGTTGGGTACGAGCCCATTGGCGACTTTTCTGAAATCTTGGTCCACGTATGCCATAAAGTATATATGGATGTTCAATTGTATATTGCTAATTATAAGGGTATACGTTTGCACTTACACAGGTATCAGGTATATTTACATGTTTGTGGCCGCCGTTATAAAAACACACCGGTGAAATATTCGTGTACAAAAGGTTGCTAAAAAGTTTGGAGATACATATTTTCTATTTTTCGCAAATAACTATCTCGGAAGCTACCAAATAGATAAAAACCTACCAGTTTTGGTAGAAAAAGCCGATGTTTGGCAACACTTATTGTAGCTTAACGTACTTCTCTTCTCCTCTCTTTAGCACTCAATTCGTTGCAGGGTTGCCATTGACAAAAAAAATATTTACCATCGCCTTGAATAAAATCTACCAAATGTAGGAAATATCTACCAATAACTTTTAATAAAAACTATAGTTTTGCTATTTTTTTATTTATTTTAATTAAAACTATAGTTTTTTTATTTATTTTTTTAGTTATTTCAATAAGAATTAAAATTGTTTTTAAGAACTTTTTACTTAACTGGTTATATGGTATTTGAGTCATATTATTGGCATATTCTCAGTTTCCTTCAACCAAAAGCGGAAGTGATGAAACTAAAGGCAACAACGAAACTTGATTATTTGAAAAACTTCAACTCGAGTTATTATAGACAAATACAGTGATTCAAAAAAGTGATTTTTTTTAATATTCGCAATTTTTTTGTTGCTTTAACTAAATCCATAAAAATCGAGGATTCAAACTATATACAGCATATAGAAAAATTCCAAAAATTTTCGTCTAAATTTCGAATTTTTTACTCTGAATTTTTAGAACAATTCGGGGTATGGAGTTTTAAAGCAAATACTATTTGAGTATAGCCAAAAATGTGCTGCTTAAAATTCCCATTGATTTTTTTATTTTTTTTCCCATTTATAAAAAATGGCGTTGATTTAATTTTTTTGCGAACAATTATAGTGCGTAATTACATACCTGTCTATTTTTTCTTTATATTTAAATAATCATTTAAAATATTTTGGCAATCAAAAGTTCCTGGGGATTCCAGTAAAATTAGTTTTGAATGGAGCGCGATATGTTCGCCTTATATCGATATACATTTATACGTATATAATTATATAAAAAGTATGCAAAGAAATTTATAATATATTTAAATATAACTACGAAAAATAAATCGGGTACGGAAACTTCATCAAAAATCTACGAAAATGAGAAAAAATTTACTTTTTTACTAACCCAAATTTTTTTACCAATTTTGGTAACAATTTCTCAAAGTGGCAACCCTGATTCGTTGGCTCTAGGCCAGTAGTCAAGCACTTCATATTCAATTGTTGCTGCATAAGCAGCCGGGTCTTTGTCGCGAGTGGTCGATATTTACGGACAAATCAGCTTAAAACGTCGCAGCTGAACAAAGTGCAGAGCGGAGTAGATCGCAACAGCAAATACTATGTATCTACCTGTTTTAGAATCTGTGCATTTTCAGTTTGTCGCGTATATTTGGCTTCGGCATTTCTGTTGATATTTAATGCGCTTGTACTGCCATAGTCTTATGAGAGGTGCTTGCTGTAAGAAAACGAATGCTGGTGAATGAAACCATTTAAATATATGTACATAAGTACCTCAACTACGGTGATAATTGCTTACTCAGTAATATTGTATCGTAGATATGTGCATATGTACATACATACGTATACTAAATATGAGTGCAGTAAAAATAAATATGTAAAAGTAAAGAAAAAGTGAGTTCGAAGTACGGCAAGTAAAAGTAAAAATTAAGTTTTGCAAAGCATTTGAGTTTGTGTCCAAAACTCTTAGTTGAATTGAGGTGTTTTTTGTGGTGATAAAGTAACTTAAATTCATTATACAAGCTTACAAATAAAAATGACAAATGCTGAAAAACTGCTGGATCTTGTCCTCTACCTAAATATGAAAATACCTGTTTAAGGTTTGCTTATACTTGAGGGAATACTCAACGAACCTGTTATCCGCGTGTATTTTGCCATATTCGCAAACTCTCGAATACAGTTAAACAAAATCAGATATGAATATATGTATGTATGTACATATGTATGTGCATATCCATGTCTGTAAGGAGTGTCGTGTCTTTTAGGAAGAAAAAGCTATACAGAGCTCACGACAAACTCAGTTCAACAACTTACAAAGGTCTTTCAAAACGCAACATACATAGTTATTCTAATTGAAATGCATTAAACGTTTTATTTGAAACAAACAATAGTTTAAGTTACAGTATCTGTTTCCATTCATTGGGATTAATAAATAAAATGGATACTGGCGCCGGTTCTTCGGGATCCAATCAGCTAGCTTTGCCAAATAACAATTTTCGCCATGACTTACAACAGGTAAAATACTTCACTTAATAACATAATAATGAGAATTATGGTCGTACACATGTATGTATTTAAGTGGAACAATAAAAAATTATAAAAATAACTTATAATTAGACAGCGGATTTTTTCCATAAAATAAGTACCATAAACTTAAGCAAAATGTATTACAAATTTATGTATTTTGGTTATAGTTATGTGGTACATATTTTAGGGTTGTTGTTTGCACAAAAATTCGCTGTCTACTTATAACATGTTTAGATGCAAAGTAATATGTACATATGTACACAGTTACTTTTTTTTGCTTTCTTGCTTTCGCAAGAAGGATGATTTTTAACAAGGATTCCTTAAGTTTTGACGTTTTATATCATAGTCCACAGGCGGGACTTCTGATAGAGTATGAGTTGAAAACAAATTTCTAATTACTTCTAATTTGTTTGAGATGTAGTTCTATATTAGTCAAAAAAAATATAACCAATACATATTGTTTAGGATTGGGAGTTCTATCCAGATTTTTTGATTATTCGGATATTCGAATATCTGAATAAAAATCAGAATTTTCGGATTTCCGACTAGAGAGTGTATAGAGATCCGAATAGTGTATAGAATGTTAAAATGAAGAAAAAAATACAAATTGTTTGTGTATTAAAGAAGTGTTTTATTAATTCATTTGCAACTCGATAGATTCAGTAATTTTGAAATCAATTTTATATCCGGATGCCCGGTCAACCAAATGAGCGAATATCAATCGGATACACGAATATACGGATAGTCGCAGCCCTAAAATTATCTTTCAGTTTACAAAATAGTCCGAAACAAAAGACTCAAGTAACGAACTTGACGCTTTAAACGAAACGTTTTGAGTTATTGAATAATAAGAGATTGCCGTTTACACATATGTTAGTATTTGACCGAGCTTCACCTCCAATTTGTGGCTTGCGTTATTTAATTTTAACAAATATAGTTTTTTACACTTGCGTACAGCGTTGCCAGGCTGACATTTTTAACGTCATTTGGACGTTTTTTGTATCCTGTTGACATTTGGATTTCGGTGTAAAAAATGACGATTTTTAACTTCCCAGTAATTTTTCTCTATGCACAATATATTCAATGCATAGCGTACTATTTGCGTACTAAGTGTCTAAATCTTGTAAGTAGAACTGATTTTGAATTATTTTCTTAATAAATCTTTACAAGCTCTGTTTTTTGCAGCAGGTGCCTCAAAAGATATTTATTCTTTGCACATATGATTTAAATATGATGCAAACCAAGCGTACGTGCATTGATTTTTTTTTTATTCTTGGACTAAGGATACCGCATTAAAGGCTGGTTGTGTAAACGCTTGAGGTTACAAGGCTTATTACCATGTTTGCAATTGCATATTAAAAGCCAAATCAGGAAGAGCTTGCAACGCGCCCGCTCGCAAAAGCACTATGTTCCTTCTTAGCAGGACGTAATTAAGCATTTTCCACAACCGACCGCCTAACCAAATGTCTACAAGAAAAAATAAAATATTAAAAATCAACACGATTCTTTAGCAACTTAAAACTTGCACCCTGGAATTTAATGGGCTATCAAACTGCGTACTCTAAAAAATTCTAAAAAATCTGAATATAAACTTAAAAATCTAGCTGAAACTTTGCAGATTTTTTATAGTTTTGCACAAAGTTTGGAATATGGATTTATATTGTGTTAGTTATATAATGAGCTAGGCTTTTATGAAAAAATAATAAACATTAAATAAGCAAAAGAGAAACAGCCAAAATCGATCAAAGTGTTGATGACTTAATCAGCTGATCACAAGTGTATGTATAAAATGAATTTTATATTAACGATCTCAAACCAGTTTACAATAGTGGTATTCACCAAATTGTTGTCAACAGTCGTTGCTTGAGCTCATCTGCTGTTTTGCCAGAGTGCCAGGCCACTTGCTCACTTTGGTGAATGCCACTAATGAATTTTAAATGTGTTCTGTCGAAATGACATTTTAATATACCTTACATAAATATGTACCTTTGTATACAATAAAAGTTTAATAAGAACAATTCCGTGTGCATACATAGAAAATACGTTTTTGGATAGGAAATGACGTTGTTTCAGACCAAGAGGGACGTTTTCTCATGCCGAAAACCTGGCAACACTGCTTGGGTACACACAATCGTTTACATAAATATGTGTGTGCATTTCAAGTTTACTAAGCCAATTCTACTCTCCGGAGAAAAGCGGGAATGAGAATCATACAGTTGTATCAGTGTGTATTCTCCTTCTTGTTGCTTTAAAATCTCGTTTAACAACTTCTCGAAACTGGTTTAGTTTCCAGCCGCCTGCCTTTAATGCACATCAACGCGTACATCACACAGTGGTACACCGCCATAAATTTTTTGGAAAAAATTAGTATGAATCGGCGTAGAGCCTCAATTTTCCGTACTAACATTTATGGATATAAATCAAGAAAAGAATGAAACATTGGCGTGATGGATTTATTTTAAAGCATACCTCCCGTATAAACCTAGCCACAAAAACGTCTTAAAACTGCCATAAAAATTGCACCGATGAATATATTAGTCCAACATTTTTTCCATATGTTTGTCACAACGCCAAAAAATGGTCTTAATCGATTTGTTTTAAAGCATGCTTCCCATACACACCTAACCTAAAAAATGCCTTAAAATTCCATAAAAACCTTACCAATGAATATATTACCAAGAAATTGTTTCTATATATTTTTAATAACGTTACGTGTGAATCCTCAAAAATTGGGCGTAATCGATTTATTTCAAAGCATATCATATCACCCACAGAAACCTAACCTCGAAAACGCCTTAAAAAGGCCACAAAAAGCCGACAGATGAACATATTACTCCAAAATTTTGCTCATATGTTAGTAATAATAATAATAATAAGTAACTAACATCCAAAAAATGGGAGTAATCGGTTTATTTAACACATACCTCCCATGCAAACAACGTGCCATTATTTCTATATGGGGTTACGTTAAAAGTCGCAAATATGAGCCACATTTTTTTCAGAAGTCGATAATTTTTTTATAGTAAGAAGGTGGAGGAAACATTTATAAAGAGTAATTTTTCTTTGCTAAGATTTATTAAAATATTTTGCTGATTACCCTGCTTTTTTCTCTATTTTTCTAGACAAAATGCTATATATATAAGTGCTATAATTTCGTATGAACCTGCAACAAATACAATAAAATAAAAGTTATGAGGAAAACACCTTGCTTAAGTGAACAAACATCACAATCGGTTTCAGTTGAGTAGAATTCTTCAGACTTTTGTTGCTTTTATTTTGTATAAAAGTGCCAATTTCGTACAAAGTTATAATGAATTTGTATACCCGAGCGCAACCGTGCACAGGGGTATACTAACTTTTTTCACATAACCGTCGTTTGTAACAGCCAAAACGAACCAAGATAGATATAGACAAATAAATCTAAATACATAAATGCTCATAATTAATAGAGAAGTTGATTAAGTCATGTCAGTCCGTCTGTCCGTGTACGCGATAACTCGAGCAAAAATTGAGATATCTCAACGAAATTTGGTATGTAGGTTTCCATTTATCCAAGGTAGGAAATTTTTGAAAAATGGGCGTGGCCCCGCCCACTTATTCTAAAATGCTGTAAATATCTCAGTAGCCGCTTCACCAATCCTTACCAAACTCGGTACAAATCTTGCCTATGGTCTAGCTAACAAATCTGTTGAAATTCTTTGAAATTGGACAATAACTACGCCCACCTCTCATAAAACGGTAATTTACAAAAACACGAAAACTGTGATAAATTAACAAATACTAACGCTAATTCACCTAAAATCAATTATTTCAATCTCCTTTTAACAGAAAATTTGATTATTATGAATTTTTGGATAATGGGCGTGGCGCCCCCCATTTATGACCACAAATGTGTATCTCGGTAGCCGAATTATAAGTTTCAAACTTGGTAGACTTAACAACCCTGGTACGGAAAAGAAATTCGTGAAAAATAATTCTAACCGGACTAAAATTACACCCGCTTCCCGTATAACGCTAAATTGCAGAAATACGAAAACTCCGGTATTTCATTAACATCAATATCTTATAAATAAATAAGACTTCTATAGACTTTTAGGAATTGGGCGTGGCACCGCCCACTTTATGACTACAAAGGCGTTTTCGGTAACCACTTTATCGATTTCTACCAAACTTAGTTCCATTATAAATAATTAAGCATAGCTCAGCATATTATCGAAAATGTTTGAAATCGGGAAAACAGTCCTGATTACCATGCAAAGGTAGTTTAGAGAAAGTTGAAACGACGATATTTAATCCCTGCGCCGGGTATATAAAGTTCGGTTTCGCCCGAACTTATACTTCCTACTATTTGTTCTACTTGGTCTTATTCAAATATCACTTTGTTAGGCTAAACCATTCGAATATAAAAACTAAATACTCAAAATATTGTATTTTTCCCACCGCAATACCACCGTGCATCGTATCATTCCACTCAGCGTTTCTTAACCCCAATAATACTCAATTGCTAATGCTATTCGATTTCATTTTACTTGTTGAGCATTTCCTCTTGCATCTTTACTGCCAAAGCTGACTACTGGTTGTTAGTCGAAAGCGAAGGAGATCTGGTTATAACAATATATTGCAACGGCCAATGCAGCTACTTGGTTAGAAGAGCGTGCGATCACTCCGCAGGATCTAGGTTCAAGCAGCATCCAAATTAGAAGGAGTATAGTTCTGCCATATTTCTGGCCGCTGTGGTGTAGTGGTTAGCAGTGCGCAACATCGCAAAAAATATATTTATATATAGAAACAAGTTTTCTCTTAAGGGCGGTCGCCCCTCGGAAGGCAATGGTAAACCTCCGAGAGCATCATCAAGGCGCACGCCACAAATCGGAGGAGAAGCTCGGTAAAACACTAACATATGTAAAAGCGCCAATCTATTATTATTATTATTATTATTATATTTCTGCTATGAAAAAGCTTCTCATAAAATCCATTTGCCGTTCAGAGGCGACGTAAAACTGTATTTCCCCCCATTTCACTATGGTCTACTGGCCAACAGTCAAGAAGTTACCAAATTGATTTGCAACTTGGTGTTTGGAGGTTTTTGTGGTCGCTGATTTCGAATATGATGTCAGGATTTTGAAATTCAAAATGGCTAATCTAATGTGGCGGCCAAATTTTATACATAATTTGTTCATTTGCACCAAAAACTGATATCAAATTTTTTTAGTTCAAAATGGTGGATCCAATGTGGCGTTATCGGATTCGGAGCAAAATAACTTATGTATAAAACAGCAGACCATATTTTTGCTAATAATGTGCTTCAAATAAAAATTTGATTCTTTGAATATAAGTATCACGAGTGTATGTATTTGTATTTTTTTTTTTTATAAATTTGTGCTTATTTATTTGAAAGAGCATTCAATTACGCGCATATTAAAATGACCGCGTTCATTCTGAAAAATTATCCGAGAAGTGAATAATCAAGATAAACAAAAAAAAATTAATTTGCATATTTGCCTGCAGTGGAATTCGAACCCTGATCATTGTGACCGCGGCCTTGTGAAAAATTGTAGCAGAAAATAGACTTAAAATGTATCAATATGTATCACTTTATTCATTTACTTATGTTATGATGAATATCGTACAGCTGATTGTAGTTTACCAGCTACCAGAAAAATTATCAAGCCTCGACCACGATAATTCGGCAACGGGTAAACTGATACTAAAATAATTTTACACAAACAAATTACATGGGGGAAAATTTACCGCAAAACTCCACAGGCAAACACCGATGGCCTACCAACTGTCATTTTGACGAACTGTATGAATGTGTATAAGCATTTGCCGCATGACGCCGCCAGACAACATTCTCTCAATTTCGGTGTATAAAAACATTTAAATCTTAAAAGAACTTGCTGAATGACTTCTTAAAACGTTATCATAAATAATTCAATAGGGAACAGATTCTTATTTTGATTTAATATTAATATTTCATCGAAGTTACCACCAGCACGCTTTCTTTCAAGTGATAATATGGCTGTCAAACTATCAAATTCCCTCCAATAGATGTCAAGCAACACGCGCTGACATATATTGCAGCCCATGAGAAATAGGCGGTATCCATTTGTAATATATTTTGTGTGCTTATCACGACATTGGTGCTTTCCTGTGGAAACTGGGCCTTACCGAGCCTGAAAATATAGCTGTCAAACTATCAAATTGCCTGCAATAGATGTCAAGCAATAAGCGCTGACGCATATTGCAGCCCATGAGAAATAGGCGGTATCCATTGGAAATATATTTTGTGACACGGTTATCACGACATTGGTGTTTTCCTGAGGAAGCAGGGCCTTACCGAGCACCGAATTACCGAGTACCAAGCACTAATTTTTGTTATTGAACATAGCGAAAAAAAAAAAAATGCAATGATACTGTTCGTTTATTCACATTTTGACATTTTTCGACATGGATCATGAATCACTATCATGGTTGCCACAATTGGTAACTTTCTACCAAAATTGGTAACTTTTAAACGGTTTGGTAACTTGGTAACTTTTATTTCATTTTGGTAACTTTTGCAACTAAACATCTATTTGCATTACTAGAAAGAAATGAATTATGTTTTGAATGTGCGTAATTATAAAAACCCTTCGAGTTTCAGTGGCAGCACTACCGACACTTTTACAAAATTACTTCGATTAAATTAGAGTCATCTCATATTCGAATACTGAAAATATTTAAATTACAGCGGCAGCACCAAGGGCTGCACTTTTAAAACGACTTTCGAATTTTTGCGATACATTTTGAATTCTACCCTCTCACATATTAACCATGGCCATCTGGCAATTTTTGGTAAGGTCCATAAATCGTTTTGATTATTCCGGAAAAAAAATGTCGCGTGCTTTTTACCAGGCCTATCTACCGACATATATTTCGACGTACAGTAGATTATGAAAAACCGAAAAAATAGCAAAAAACATGAGAAATTTTCGCAATATACTCGAAATGTGCTATTATTTCGTGAGTCGCAGGTCCAAGTATCAGCACATTCCGAACGAAAAATTACACTGAAAATGGAACAACGCCGAAACCAGTTTGTCCCAAACCAAATTTGACAAAGGATGATGGNACTGTATGAATGTGTATAAGCATTTGCCGCATGACGCCGCCAGACAACATTCTCTCAATTTCGGTGTATAAAAACATTTAAATCTTAAAAGAACTTGCTGAATGACTTCTTAAAACGTTATCATAAATAATTCAATAGGGAACAGATTCTTATTTTGATTTAATATTAATATTTCATCGAAGTTACCACCAGCACGCTTTCTTTCAAGTGATAATATGGCTGTCAAACTATCAAATTCCCTCCAATAGATGTCAAGCAACACGCGCTGACATATATTGCAGCCCATGAGAAATAGGCGGTATCCATTGGAAATATATTTTGTGACACGGTTATCACGACATTGGTGTTTTCCTGAGGAAGCAGGGCCTTACCGAGCACCGAATTACCGAGTACCAAGCACTAATTTTTGTTATTGAACATAGCGAAAAAAAAAAAAATGCAATGATACTGTTCGTTTATTCACATTTTGACATTTTTCGACATGGATCATGAATCACTATCATGGTTGCCACAATTGGTAACTTTCTACCAAAATTGGTAACTTTTAAACGGTTTGGTAACTTGGTAACTTTTATTTCATTTTGGTAACTTTTGCAACTAAACATCTATTTGCATTACTAGAAAGAAATGAATTATGTTTTGAATGTGCGTAATTATAAAAACCCTTCGAGTTTCAGTGGCAGCACTACCGACACTTTTACAAAATTACTTCGATTAAATTAGAGTCATCTCATATTCGAATACTGAAAATATTTAAATTACAGCGGCAGCACCAAGGGCTGCACTTTTAAAACGACTTTCGAATTTTTGCGATACATTTTGAATTCTACCCTCTCACATATTAACCATGGCCATCTGGCAATTTTTGGTAAGGTCCATAAATCGTTTTGATTATTCCGGAAAAAAAATGTCGCGTGCTTTTTACCAGGCCTATCTACCGACATATATTTCGACGTACAGTAGATTATGAAAAACCGAAAAAATAGCAAAAAACATGAGAAATTTTCGCAATATACTCGAAATGTGCTATTATTTCGTGAGTCGCAGGTCCAAGTATCAGCACATTCCGAACGAAAAATTACACTGAAAATGGAACAACGCCGAAACCAGTTTGTCCCAAACCAAATTTGACAAAGGATGATGGAAAATCGTTCCACATTACATCATACTCCTACCCTGTCGGAAACACCTACAACCAAAATAGAAAACTATTTTCTAATAAAAAAAAATATTATAACTGTCAATAGCATTTTCAATCTTGATAATTTATCAAGAAAATAGATTTAAACTTCTGTGCTTGAACTGGGAGCTCTTGATAAATAATCAAAAATTGACAAATTATAAAAATATTGAATTTATTAAGTGCACAGAACCGGGCTGTAAGTATATACATATTTGTTATGAAATATACACAGCAGTGTTATTCAGTATATTTTTTTCTCACTGAGGAAGTGAAGATTTTGGTAGTGAAGATTTGGTAACTTCTTGTAACTTTTCTTAAGAGATTTTGGTAGAAAAAAATGTTGGCGAGTGGCAACCATGATCACAATACATGCAAGGTTCGTTCAGTGAACGAGAATGAACTTTTGGATGTACGTTGCCACAGGTGCACGACATGTTTTGTAATGCATACAAATTTACAGATTTTTTTCATTTGTATTTGGAAAAGTATCAAAGTTGAAAAAGTATCTCTCCAAAATTCATCGAAAAATCCACTTGGATCAAAACGGGCACACTGACCCTGACCTCTGGATATCAACAAATTGTGTCAAGCATTTGTAAAATTCTCCACCCGTGGACATTTAATAATAATAATAATAATAATAATAATAATAGATTGGCGCTTACACATATGTTAGTGTTTGGCCGAGCTTCTCTCCTCCGACTTATGGCGTCCGCTTTGATTTGTCACACAAAGCGGAGGGACCTACAGTTTTACGCCGACTCCGAACGGCGATTGTATTTTTATGAGAAGCTGTTTTTCATGGCAGAAATACACTCGGAGGTTTGTCATTGCCTGCCGAGGGACGACCGCTGTTTAGAAAAAACCTTTTTCTATAATTTTTGCGATGTTGCTTTGACCAGGGCTTGAACCCAGGTGCTGATGAGTGAAAGCGCGCACTGCTTACCACTACACCACAGCGGCCGACATTTACTTATTTACAAAAAAATGTATGTATTTTGACATATTGCTGGTCTGTCTGTTTATTATTTGTTTAATGTAATTCAGATTTAAGTCGCACCAAATTTCGACAAGTTTTCACAATTATTATTATTTCTTTATTAATTTAAGTTATTTTTATATATTTATTTCGATTTTCTAGAAAGATTTCGAGTATGCTGTTTTGTAGCCCACTCAATTCTTGTAAGTGCAAGTTTCTAGTATCTAAAAATTCTTGTTTTAAACTTTTTTCCGAAGGTGTTACGGTTTCAGTTCATCCCCCGATTCCGCACGTAAACTGAAATTCCCCACAAAAAACGGTCCATTCCCCGATTCCCCACGCAAACTCAAATTCCCGCAAATCGGGGGAATTCCCCACGACTTGGCTTCCCTGACTAGTATGTATATATGTGTTGTCACCAGTGTTGCCGCGAATCATTTTTAGTGGTAGCCAAATTCCCTTAAAAATAGGGCTAAAAAAGAGCTAAAAAAAGTTGTTGTGGCTAAAAATGGTAGCTACATTTTTTTACTTACATATACATATGTAAGTATACACGCAAACATTTTCAATAAGTAATGGTATAGAAAAACAATGAACTCTGGAAAAAAGCAAATATTTTATCCAATCAAAAACCTTTTTGTATAAAAGGGAAATATACGAGACCAGGTTGCTGGCTCCATCAAGTGATTGTACCATCAGACCCGAAGCATATAACTTACCAGCATGCTGGTACAGTATTTATTTCTTTACAAATGAGGTCGAGGAAAGATCGAAATTGCAACTTTATAAATTGCATATTTTAAATATTCAATTTAGCAATGAACAATTTTTCTGAATTTTCCATTTTTAAAACACCAATGGTAACCAAAAACAAACGAAGCATCAACTTTGTTTCTGATCGCTGATTGCTCTAGCGATGTGTTTCGACAACTTTTCAAATGCGTTTTGGAAAATTATACATTGTCAACATTTTGTAGTTCGGCGTTATGGGACAAACTATAATACGTATGCAAAACAATTGACGTTTTGGAAGTCAGCCTATTTCTTAGTTTAAAAATTCGTTTCTTACATAAATGAAAAAAATGAGATCAAATTAAGCATATACAACTTTTTCATGCCAAGTATAAGTAAATTCTCCAAAGGGCTAAAAAAATGGCTAGTAGCAATTTTAAATTTATGTGGCCAAAAAAGTATGTGGTAGCTAAATCTAGCCACCAAGGGGCTAAAACGACAACACTGGTTGTCACCTCTCTGCATACCAGTGGGAAAATGGAAATCCATTACCTTTTTCTACCAAGATAAATAACTACGGTTGAACGAAAAGATGCATCGCAATGTAAGCGAGCGGATGATGTGTAGCTCTGAAGCGACAAACAAAAAAATAGGTTTGAAAACTAACTCAAGTATGTTTTTGTTCACGTCATCTCAAAAGCTGCTGTAGCCGAATGGATGCTGTTGGTCACGGGTTCAAAACCTGCTGCACGGACTTAATTTTTTTTTTTTAATTTATATTGTTTAATTCTATTTATAGTTTCGTAAGGCTACATGCGACACATTACTTTTGTATGACATTGCTGTGGAGAAATTCTTGCATATTTTCGTGTGTAGGTCATTATTTTTTGCATTCCCATAGATTACCTTTTCCCACTGGGATGCTTGGTATGCGTATGTACACTTACATATACATACTCAGATGTGCACAGTTAAATACGTGCGTAATACATTTTTATATGAAAATAAACATTTTAAAGCATGCATGCGTAGTCGGCAGTGGCTGAGCGTGCAGAGGCGCGTGCCGCTAGTTGTTAGCTTCCAGCAGGAGCCGGGTTGGAATTTTTTTGAACCATCAAAAAGTATCTGTGAAGTGCAGAAGGAGAGTATTGGACGAAGAATTCAATCAGACAAATTTCAGAAAAAACAGCCGAGAAAGTATCCGTTTCACAAACAATTTTCGGTAGTTGTCCACTTTGTTAAAATGTATAGCAGCTTTATATGCGTAGTTGGAGGATTTAAAGAACACGAGAAAACGTCTTGATTGTATAGCGTATATTCCAGAATCAAAAAAATTTATTCGTTTCAAACTTCTTAACATACAGCAATAGCAAATGTGTATACAATATTGAATACAAAGTAATATTTCACAAAGTACATTTCTAACACTCCTCAATATGTACACATTTTCCATTAAGAACATTTTAATACAATCCCATATCTTTTCTAAATTTGCAATGTTTTATCTTTTGTAAGTTTTTAGTTAAAATATCTGATATCATTTCTTCAGTACAAACATAATTTAAAGCTATTTCACCTGCTTTATACAAATCTCTGACAAAGTGATATTTCAAATCTATGTGCTTACTTCTTGCATGATATACAGGATTTTTTTTTACTTTAGAAAATGGAATCGGTAAACGGACAAAAATCCGCACTTCATCCACTTTTTTCCTTTTTCGTATCGGTTTTCGGATTTTTTTGCTGGCTGGGTTCAATATAGGCAGAAGCACTTTTGCACTTTGCTGTACAGGAGCTGGAGAGCTGCCTTTGTGAAGAGTACATTCTCCCGCGGAGAAGAACGCATCAAAGGAGTATTTTTTATACGGAATTCAATTTTACCGGTGTCATTGGGTGTGCGGACGGAACGCAGATAAAAGTGTTACAACCAAGAGATGACGAGCAGTATTACCGTTGAGCGACTAAAGTGCCAAATTGGCTCTTTTTGGATATCGATGCCCCTGATACCGACTTTTTAAAAATAGGCTTATTTTAAAACTTTTCTTAAAAATCATGCGACTTTTGCCCTTTTCCTTTGATTAAAATTCTACATACACATTTTTACAATTTTTTCATAAAATACATTTTGTTTTTTTCCGTGTTTAAAAATGATTTTAGTATTTACTTTTCAAAAGCATTTAAAAATTACACCTCTGGCAAGATTTTGGCTGATTCAACCTTTTTATTATTTAAAATTTTTTCCGCAAAAACATCCAGACGTAGCATGAATCAACGCACCGGTTTTGTAGCTTAGCATTTCCCCAAGTTATTTGTGTTAAATTCATATTCGTAACTCTCGGTACAAACAAATATTCTACTATAATTTATATAAAAACTTAAAGGGCTAAACTTTGTTGTAATAATTGTTATCTAAGTTCTAATGCTTCTTTTTTGTGACTGAAGTGTTATATTAATGTAAGTACTTTTTTAACTGCAATTTTGTTTGCATATTTCGTATTTTTATTATATTCCTCACCACTGGGTTTTTATTTCAAGAGAAACAATTTTTTTTAAAGAAAATGATTATCTCCATTAGGAATTTATTTAAAAAAATGGGGCATTCTCATAGATAAAATAAAGTCGAATTTAATGTTAGGTGCAGCTTTTTCCTCGAAAATTATGTCAAAAGTCTATAACTAACTTTAGCGTCAATTTTATTTCGACTATGAATAGGTTTCAAAAGGTAAAATAATGAAAGTCTATATATACATGGTATAAAAGATTTTGATTACTTGAAGACTCTTTTTTTCGGCTGTGACACTTTTTTGCGACTTTCGAAAAATTTTCAGCGGTAACACTGATTTTTTACCATACATATAATGGTAGGAAGCTGCTATACAATAAAAAATTTTCTTTGCAATAAAAAACGTATTATTAACTGATTTGCAATTATAAGATGGAAATAATGGCAGTAGATGCGAGACACCCGGGTTCATGCCATTCCGATCATCAGGCGATTGCAGATGTAAGGGGAAATGAGGGATGAAGTTGCCCGCAGTTTACAAATGTAAAATTTTGAATTATTTAAACACATAGTCACTAACAGAATTATTGGTGGTGTTCTCAATTCCGAGCTAGATCGAACAAGTTTCAAATAGCGATGCCAGAAAAACATCGATGCATCGAAAATATCGATGGTTTTCTTGGATGCATCGAACATTTTCCACTCTATGTATAAATAGTCGATGTATCGATGCATCGATGTATTGATGTTTTTTTGAAAACTAACATTTCCGGTACATTTAACCGTCATTTTAGTTTTTCAATTGTTCAAAAAAAAGAAGTGACTTTGGCCAAAAAATTTAAATGGCTGCAATAAGTTCCCTTAAAAACGTAATTAGCTCAGTTGCAGTAATTTATTTCAAATTTTCTACAATTTTGCTAATAACATATTTTATTGTGAAACATTATCTGAAAAATCCTATGAAAAGCGATGAACCGATGTATGCATCGAATTAAAGAAAAACTTCGATATATTTTTGCCACTGACATCCCTAATTCCAAATCGTCCCCGAATCGTTTTGATTTCGATTCGCTAATAAGCTGTTGTCAGTTATTTATGTAAAAAGTAATTCAAATCTGTATAAAACTGAAAAAACGCCAGTGCCAGTGATTTTTGGGTGTGCCCAGGCAAGAAGTAGTAGTAGTAGATTGGCGCTTACACATATGTTAGTGTTTGGCCGAGCTTCTCCTCCGACTTGAAGACGTGTTATAAAAACAAGACCGCTAACCACGTGTCTCAGAAAAACCAACCAGTTTCATTCAATTCAATTTCTTTTTTATTCATTCGTCTCGATGTTAGTGCTACATAAAATTTATCGATACAACTATGTTGCCAAACTTGCAATAAAGGTGTTGCTACACTATGTATCTGTGTGAAACAATAAAGGTTCTGCTACATTTGAATCCAATATACAACACGCTCACTCATATTGTTTTGTTAATGAATAAAGTGGTAAGTAAAATAGTATTACAAGTTTGAGTTACTGATTATACAATGTTGAATTTTAAAAGTTCATTATGTACAACTAAGACGAGTTTGATTCCTTCGGTATTTACTTAAACATATATATATATATATATAAAAAATATTAAATGAACTACTGGTCACTGCTCTAGGATTCTTTTACAACCTTGCCTTCCTTGCGTGGCCTAAGCTGTCTTTTAGGTGTCTCTTGGTGCAAAGTTTCCACGCCATTTCGGTCATTCGGATTATTTTGAACGTTGTCCGTTCCATTGGTTTCCAGCAAGGCCTCACAAACGTTTGCAGACGGTCCCCGTATTTGGTCTGTGTGCCGTTTGATACAACGATTATTTTGAGCAAACACACACAAGTACGTATGATATCCCAGCCTTTTCTGGATTGTTGCCGGGGACCAACAAGGTTTATTTGGATTAGAGTAGTTTCTAATGTACACATTCTGTCCCTCACTAAATTCAACATCTCTTTTCCCTTTGAAGCTTGAAATACTTTTTTCTTGATTTTTAAATATTATATCTTTTGTTGAAGGTGGTTTCAAATTATCAAATCTGGTTTTAAGCCTACGCCCAAAAAATATCTTAGCTGGTGTTTCTCCTATAGTGCAATGTTTTGTGTTCCTGTAGTCAGCTAAAAATCGGTGAACTACCTTATCAATGTCTACACCCCCACTGCCTTTGAGATTTGTCTGAATAGATTTTTTTAAAACTTTAACAAAGCTCTCAGCTTGTCCGTTTGTGGAAGGATGTCCGGGTGCTGTTAATACGTGTCTTACATTATTAATTTTCAAAAAGTTACGAAATTCGTCTGAGGTGAATTGAGGTCCGTTGTCACTTACTAGAACGTCAACAAGGCCATATCGACAAAATAATTCCCTTATTTTGTTTATTGTAAACTTTGACGTAATCTCTTTGGTTATAAAAACTTCTGCCCATTTTGAGAAAGAGTCTATAACAATTAGAAAATAATACTGTCCTATAGGGCCTGCAAAGTCAACGTGAATCCTCTTCCAGACAGTGTCTGTTGGTTGCCATGGTATAAGTACACTTTTGTTCGGACTGGGTTGTAGTTTTTGACATGGTTGACATGAGTTTATGAGGTTTTCTATGTCTTTTTCTAAACCTGGCCACCACACATATGACCGCGCCAACGACTTAGTTTTCACAATGCCTAAATGAGACAGGTGTAGAGAAGATAAGACTTGACTTTGTAGCTTTTTAGGGATTATAACCCGATGTCCCCATAAGATGCACCCATATTCGACAGAGAGTTCAGATCCTTTATTAACAAACGCTTTGAATTCATCTCCCTTAAGACTAAATATGGAACCATTTTCTATTGATGTGCACACCTTTGACAAGACGCTATCGCGGCGTGTTTCTTTGCCTATGTCTTTAAAATTCAAGCTTAGGTAATTGAGCTGGTTTGTTAACTGAATGAAGTTACAGTCTTTATAATCCCAATTTAGGGGTGCTTGGGGCATTCTAGATAAATTATCTGCTTCATTTGAGGTGCCTTTTATGTATTCCACCTTGTAACAAAAGCCAGATAAGGTAAGGGCCCATCTTTGTACTCTAGCAGACGCCATCAATGGTAAACCTTTAGATTCACCAAAAATTGTGGTTAAAGGTTTGTGGTCTGTGCGCAAAATAAAATGATTGCCTAGTAAATACTGTTTGAGTTTTGTCACAGAGAAGACGATAGCTAGGGCCTCTTTCTCTAAAGTACTATAATTTCGCTCGCTCTTGGTTAGCATTCTTGATACAAACGCTATAGGTTTGACTACGTTATCTTTGTATTTATGTGCTAAGACTCCTGCAACAGCATTATTGCAGGCATCTGTTGTCAACACGATGGGGTTGTTTGGATTAAAGTGTACCAATATCTGATCAGAGCTAATATCTTTTTTTATAGTTTCGTATGCTACCTCACATTTTCTAGACCAATTGAATTCGACATTCTTTTTCAAAAGCTCATACAGTGGAGACATTTTCTTTGCAAAATTATCAATGAATTTTGAATAATAATTTGCCATTCCTACGAACGCTCTCAATTCAGAAAGATTTTGTGGAGAGGGGGCTTGAATTACGCTGGCAATCCTGTCTTCATTTTTCTTTAAACCATGTTTATCAATTGTAAAACCCAGGTAAGATATTTTTTGTTGAAAAAACTTGCACTTACTATTGTTCAGTCTTAACCCGTATGATTGTAACTTATTTAAAACTTGCTTTAATGTTCTCAGATGTTGCTGAGTGTTTGGTCCAGTGACAGTGATATCATCTTGATACACTACGACATGGGGAATACCTCTGAGAATATTTTCAATTGTTTTCTGAAAAATGGCTGCCGCAGTTTTGACACCAAAAGGTAGACGTTTCACCTTAAAAATGCCAAGATGAGTGCTCCACGCACACGACAATTGGGCCTCGTCGTCTAAAATCAGCTGATTGTAAGCTTGTCTTAAGTCCAATTTTGTGAATGTTTCACCTCCCTCTAAAGCCGAAAAAATTTCGTCTATGCGGGGTAAAGGGTATTTAAAATCTTCTAAAAAACGGTTGATTGTCACTTTGTAGTCGCCGCAGATGCGTATTTCTCCATTTGCTTTCAAGATGGGTACTAGTGGTGTACCCCAGTCGGAATTATCAATCTGTTCTAACATGCCCTGATCTATCAACTCGTGAAGCTTCTCTTCTACCTTTGCCTTCCAAGCCAACGGTATGGGTCTTGGTTTGTGAAATATAGGTCGAACCTCATCGATAAAGTCTAAGGTTATTTTTTTACCTACATATGCACCTAATCCATTAGCGAAAACTTCTGAGAATTCGTTTTGAATTTCTTTTTCTAGAAACAAATATTTGCTGTCAATGCTTAATGAATTTACTTGTGATAATATAAAATTGAATGCTCTTAAAAAGGTGCGACCTAGTAGAGGTGGATTTTTTGTGTTGGTTACAACTACTGTAACACTCTTAGTAGTGTCACGATACGTAATTGAAGCGTTAAACTCACCATGTATTGGTATCTTGTCCCCATTGTAGTCTACGTATGGAACATTGCATGACTTAAGTCTGTCTTTGTTTGGTATTTTCTTATAAAGCGATGCTGAAATCAATGTACAAGGAGCACCAGTGTCTACGGCTATTTGCATTTTGATACCTTCAAAAATAACCGGTAGCGTGTAAACTTCGTCCAAGTCGACACCATCCTTAACACTGTAAATATGATTTAAAAATAAGTCTTGTGTTTGATCTAGATCGCTATTGTTATCAGAATCTGATACATAATTTACTTGTTTATTTTTGTTTTTGCATTTACAAACCGATGCGAGATGGCCCGCCTTACCACACGCATGACATATTGAATTCTTAAATTTGCATTCATTCGAGTTGTGATTTCTCCATCCACAATGCGAGCACGGATGTCTTCTCCCCCGTCTGGTCTTACTGCCTCCGCTGGGATTTCGTTTGGCACCGCTGTTGAACTCCGTGCTTTTGCCCCCTTTTTGCTGTTTGTCTTTCACAAAATTTACTGAATTTTCCTCTGCCACTTTGCCTTTTGATGACGTCTTTGCTACAATTTTTGTCTCAATGATTAACGCTTTTCGCAGGGCTGTTTCGATAGTGAGGTTTTCGTCCTCCTCGCATATTCTTTCGAAAATTTCGTTTGGAAGTCCCATTATGAACTGATTAAGAACAAAAGCGTTCAAATTGGGTCCAAATTTGCAATTCAGAGCTAATTGCTTAACACGTGCAAACCACGAGGCAACGGTTTCATCCTCTTTTCTCTGCGAAGTGTGAAATTGTTTTCGTTCATGAAATATGATTACTGGAGCAGTGAATTGAGTATTTAAAATTTCACATAGCTCCTTGTAGGTTTTTGCTGCTGGGGACTCGGGACTGCACAGACTGTGAACCACGCTGTAAGCTTCTGCTCCAATTGATCTTAACAGAACTGCCTTCTTTACGTTGTCATCCGTGCACTTAACCTCGCAAAAATGTATTTCGAGTCGCTCCTTCCACATTTTCCATGGAATATCACGTGGAGAAAACTCCGGAATGTTCGACGTTTGAAAAAGCGTAATTGGCACATTGCCTTCAGTCATCTTGAAATTTCTACGTATCTACGTTTTGCGGTTATTATTTAATAACTTTTTTTTTTTTTTTATAATTATTTTTCCTTCGTCGCCAACTGTTAAGACCGCTAACCACGTGTCTCAGAAAAACCAACCAGTTTCATTCAATTCAATTTCTTTTTTATTCATTCGTCTCGATGTTAGTGCTACATAAAATTTATCGATACAACTATGTTGCCAAACTTGCAATAAAGGTGTTGCTACACTATGTATCTGTGTGAAACAATAAAGGTGCTGCTACATTTGAATCCAATATACAACATTTATTATATTAACAGATTTACAATTACAAGATGGAAACAATGCCAGTAGATACGAGCCAACCGGGTTCATGCCATGAATCGTTTATTTGAAATCATAGTTATTCAAGCAGGGGCGCACCCATGAATATATTTATACTTCTAAAGATATATCATCGGAAAATACTTAAAATTTTCTTGAGATAATATGCTTTTTAAAATACATTAATGCAAGTTTTACATATGTACCAGAGTTCGGCAGTTATTAGCTCAGCTTATGAATATACTCTCATAGTCATGAATCACCCCATTGTTCTTCCCAACTTGCTCACAATAAATAATGTTGCTCTCTCACAATTGCTTGGCTTGCTTGCATAGTTGGTGCTTTAAGTACTAGATTTAGTGCTTTTGAAAATTAAAACGCCAAAAAATTCTTAGTGCCTAGTGCTTTTTTTCTGAACTCCAATTTCTCATAGATAGTTAAAATATAAAATGACTTGAAACACTTAAAGTTGTGGCGGCACTGAATTTACAAGAATCTACGAATTTAAATGAACCAAAATGCAACCATGATTGATAAAAAGCTGAAGTTGCAAACCCACGTTTTTGTTAAATTGTATTCGCGTTGAAAATACTAGTACGCAGTAGAGTGGTCCATTTTTTGTATGGGGAATAAAAATTTCATCCTAGAAACGGGGCACAAAATAGCGAAAAAGGCAGGAAAAGGCACTAGGTATTGCAAAAAAAGCAAAATAAGGCACTAAAAAAAGACAGAAAATACGAAGATCAGTCAAAAAATACATTTATTTTAGAAATTATTATATTACAAGTAAAAAGAGAAAATATATGAAAAATTTGTACTTTGAATGTTTGACTATTTTATCCTTTCGAGCTTCTAACTTATAAAACTTTAATCTGTATAGTTGAACCACAAGATGCATTTTGAAGTTTTCTGGCAGCATTTTCATTCCATTTTCGCGAAGAAAAGCCTTGAATGTACTAAATGTGTGCTCGACGTAAGTTGATACAAGTGGAGCCCAATTTAAATATGGAACGTCTGAAATGTTCATATTATCAGGAATAAGGGCGTTTTCCTCGCCCTTTACAATTTTATCCACACCCTTTATTGTCTCCAAGAAAACGGCTTTGAATTTTTCCAACACCAATTTGGCAAGAGGTCCCTGCGCTTCTATAAGCCGCATGGGCATGTGTATATTTTTTAATCTTAAAAAAAATGTAAATGCTATAATGACTATTTTAAAGGTAGAAAAGGCAAAAAAGGCAAATATCTTAAAAAAGGCAAAACAAGGCGACACCAAATGTGTATATATGGAATCAGGGAAAGCTAAATCGTGGACATTCTTAATCGAATATACTCGATCTCATTAGAAGAAAAAAAAGGCAATTTCCATGAAATCCGTTCCCTGATCATGAGCATCCTCTAAATTTATACATAGAAACGTAAGGTTTGGTACCAGCACCTCTTTCGGCAAGAGAAAATTTATACATAGAAACGTAAGGTTTGGTACCAGCACCTCTTTCGTCAAGAGGAAAAATGTTGGAAGGTGCCCCAATCGCTATCTTTGAAAATTTTTTTTGGACCACTCTAGTACACAGGTAAGTTAAGTATTTCTTTTCTAATTATTTGTACATATTTTGACTGATTTTGACTTTTTACCACCTGAGCAAAACACATCGTATCCTGTAGATTTTTAGGTAGTGACTCCGCAGAATTGCTCTAGCACGTGAGATATCCTAACCTCAAAGTGCCAGAAACACGGTTTTTGCCGATATTTGAGGTTACATTATGAAAACAACATTTTTTTTTTTCTATTTAGGGCATCATTTAGTAATATTCTTTCCCTTGAAAATACATTTTAGTTTGTTGGGACTAGATTTTTCTTTCTAGAGATATGTACCTATGCCAGTTTTAATGTGCAGTACTTCGGTATTACTTCGTAAGCATGAGTCATCATGGCATGTGTGTTCAATCGTTATGAAATCGTAAAAGTTTTGTGTATTGATTTATACTTGTAAATATTGTTTATTTTTTTACTTTTGTTAAATACAAACTGTTAAGAAAAAAGTATCCTTTGATTAAAAAAATGTTGTGCTTTAGTGTCGAAAAACGCTTTTTTCCAAGTGTTGGTGCTTTTTGAAACTCAAAAGTTGGCAACACTACTTGCTTGTGTCCGAGTGAGCATGAATATCTTTCACAATCGCTAATCGCTTATAGTGTGACCAGATGATCACAAAAACCGAAGCTTAATTCGTTTTAAAAAAAAAGTTACAAAAAGTTATACGCTATGGAAATTTAAGTTAAAAAGAAGTCAGTATATTAATTCCACAAAAACTCGATAAGTTCCGTAAATCCGTTTTTCTGTAAATAACTTCTTAAATAATTGTCTTCAAAACACAGAATAGCATCTATCGGCCCAATAACGATTACATATCTTCCAAATATGCAAAAGGAAGTTTCTTCTTCTTTATTGACACTGTAACCTTCTAAGCGATTTTGACCGAGTTCAAAACAGCACGCCAGTCATTTCTTCTTCTGTGCCAACTGATGCCGATTGGAAATGCCAAGTGAAGCCAAGTCCTTCTCCACCTGGTCTTTCCAATGCTTCTTTCTCAGTTACCAGCACGCGGCCCGCGTTGAATAATTTCAGATTAGGATCGTTCTTGTCCAGTAAAACGATATGGCCAAGCCAGAGGAGCCGCTGAATTTTAATTCGCTGCATTATGTTTATATCGTTTTAAAGCTCATACAGATCATCGTTAAATCGTCTTCGGTATTCGCCATCGCCAGGGGCGTAAGGGTCTTTCGCATAATCTTTCTCTCGAAAACTCCAAGAGCCGCTTCATCAAATGTTTGCATTGGCCATGCCTCCGCGCCATACACCAGCACACTTGTAGAGTGTGACCATTGTACGACGAGAAAGCCCTTACTTCTCAATTGCCTACGCAGTCCAAAGTAGCAATAGCGGTTCTCCGTTGGATTCAATGCTGACATTAGTATTGGTGTTAAAGCTGGTTTTCAAATAAACGAAGTCTTCTACTCTTTCAAACTGTGAACAGTGACGTGCGTGCCAAGATGCGTATGCTCTGACTGTTTGTGAGATGACAGGAGATACTTCATTTTGTCCTCGCTCCAGACCAGACCATTCGCTTTGCTTCTGTATCTAATCCCGAGAAGGCGAAAAAGACCCTTGTTTTTACCGATAATATCGATGTCATCGGCATACGCCAACAATTCTACGCTCTTGTATTGTGCCTGAGCGGTTTAGTTCCGCGGCTCTTATTATCTTCTCCAACATCAGATTAAAGATATTGTCGTTTCCCAACACTGAACTCCTTCCATCCTTCGAATTCGCCGCAACAAAGTATGAGAGGGCAAAACGAAATTGGCAATTACAGCATTAGAATCCAGTTGATTCCAAACGATTTCATTGCAAAATCAGAGCGCGAACGAGTAGCAAGGGCAGCGATTTGAAACACTTCGCCATCGCCATCAATCAACATTGTCAACGATCAACGCACATACCTGCATTTTGTTCATCGTGATCTGTATTTGATTTTGCATTACATATACCTAATTTGTTCAAGTCTCTAAATCATTAAAAGTACAAAGTATATCATTTTAACATATTAATCGAAGTCTTTTACTTGCCACCGCCACATAATCGTTTTCAAATCGCTCTTTCTACCGTTTATACAAGCAAATTTGTCGTCACCGTGTTAACCTGTGAGTTGTCACCGTTTTAACCTGTAAGTTGTCGCCGTTTTAAGCTTTGGCTGTTTTTGTCGCCGTTTCAACCTGTAAGTTGTATACCATTTTGCAAATCGCTCTCGTTGCTATTTTATTTGCAAAATTTTTGGTAATCGTTCATTTGCATTGGAAGTTTGCCGTTTTCGTCGCCGTTTCAAACGGTAAATTGTATACAAATAGCTATCGCTGCTTATTCTATTTGCAAAATTTTTTATCATCGCCCGTTATCGTTGGAAGTTTGCCGTTTTTCGTCGTCGTTTTCAACAGTCACCTGTACATTATCGTTTACCGTTTTGACAAATTTAATAAATCCGCTTAAAACAAAGATAATTTGACCGCTATAGATTTTTTTAATCAATTCGATTGGGACAATTGGTGCCTGCAAGTCAACGTATTAAAAGAAAAATAATTTTGACCGCAACTATTCTTGTGTACGTGCAAGTCTTTTTGGGCAATTGGGGGCCTGCTAGTCAACGTGGAAAAAGCTCGTATTAAAGGAATTATAATTTGCCCGCTAACTATTTGTCTATACGTACCAGACGTTTGGCATTTGGGTACTATCAAATATCATCGAGATCATCGTATCAAGCCATTGTGTCCAGTCATCATTGTAAGTCATCGTCTCGAATAAGCGTCAACGTTCTAAGTCGTCATCAGAAGTCACCAGCAATTTGCAAGGCAGTGTTTTTTAAGACCTTACTAAAAGTCGTCGTTTCATGTGGTGGGGTTTTGATAAACTTTTAATTTAATTGACTTGGTATTGGGTAACATTGCATTATTAGTCGTTGTTTAAATTCGCGCCGCGATGCCCAGAGGCATATCAACTAGATCGCAGACTGTTGCAGATGCAGAGGGAAGCAACTCCGAATCGGATGATGCCAGACAAATTGGCGCTCCGGTACGGCATGCAGCGCAACCACCAACCAACATAGGAGCTGACGCGTTGGCTACTTTGGTTGCAAGCGTCACCGCATTGAGGGAGTGTGTTCAAGAGTTACGAAATGAGACGAGTCGTAGCCAAGCTGAGATACAACAGTTGCGTGAACGTATCGAATTGGATTCGGCTCAGTTCGCTGATGCACCAAATCCAGTTGCGCCGCCTTCAGTTCCACAATCGTCACAGANCGCACCAAATCCAGTTGCGCCGCCTTCAATTCCACAATCGTCGCAGAACGTGCCGCAGTTAGTGCTGCCTGCAGTACAGCCACTAACATCGACGTCGGCAAATGCAGCCTTAACTCTTCTTGATAGTTCCGCTAAGCTCTACCCGTTACCAACCTTCGACGGCAATGCCGAAGATTGGCCATTGCTTTCTGCGAATTACGTAGACAGTACAGCGGAATTCGGGTACAATAATAGGCAGAACCTCATGCGACTGCAAAGAGCGCTACAAGGCAATGCAAAGCGCGCCGTCACATCAATGTTTATTTATCCTGAGGATGTACCAAAAATAATAAAGGAGCTAGAATTTAATTTCGGTAGCCCCGATTTATTAATACGCGCACAGCTACAAAAGGTTCAGACATTTCCAGCAATCAGTGACAACCGCCTTGATCAAGTTCTCGAATTCTCAAATCGTGTTCGCAATATATCGGCGTTTTTCAAATCTGCGAAGTGCGAACATCATTTGAGAAATCCGACTCTTCTGGAACAGCTGATTACAAAGTTGCCACCATCAAAACAGTTCGAATGGAGTAAGTATGCCGCCAACGTTTCGCCTTATCCTACTGTGGAGACTTTTGCCGACTGGTTGAGCGATTTGGCCAAGGTTGTGTCGATTATGCCAGGTGTTGCCGACGTTTCTTTGCGCTATAGCCATCCAGTAATGCCACAGCCCAGACAAAACACGTATGCCAATCGCCAACTAGGTCACAGTGGAGGGTCAACACGTCGAGTCTTGCACAGTAGTGAGGAGCAGCCATCGTGTTTGTGCTGTAAACAGGTACACACTCTCACAGACTGCCGTAAATTCGGATCACTTGATTGTGCAGCTATGTGGTCTTTTGTAAAGCAACATCGGGTATGTTTTGGGTGTCTGCAGAAAGGCCACAGTTTGGCCGATTGTCGTCGTCGTAGTACATGTACTATAAATGGTTGCAAGCGTATGCACCATAAGCTCCTGCATCAAGATCGTCATTTGCCTAGTCCGCCAGCTGATAATGAACGCATATTGAACTGTCATAGAGATGTTGCCAGCCTTTTTAAAATTTTGCCAGTGATTTTGATCGGTCCTCACGGTAGAGCCTCAGTATATGCCATGTTTGATGAAGGGTCGTCAGTGTCGCTCCTAGAGGAAAAAGTCGCCGCACAGTTGGGGTTAAGAGGTCGTGCCATGCCGCTTACCCTACAGTGGTACGGTGACAGCCAAACAACTGAAACCTCCAGGTCAGTTTCTTGTGAAATAAGAGGCGTAAACGGTCATAATAACTTCTCGGTGAAAAACCTGTGCGCTATCAAAGGCCTTAATTTGCCGAGACAATCGATCGATCAAAGCAAATACAGGCATCTAGCAGCACTGCCTGTTCAAAGCTACAAAAACGTTAAGCCTGTTTTGCTACTAGGCCTTGACAACTGTCATTCGGGTGTGCCTAGCAATACAGTTCAAAGCAGACAGGACCAGCCAGTCGCAATAGAAAGCAAGCTGGGTTGGGTGGTGTACGGCCCACATCGTCAAGATTTCGTCACAATGCCAAGGGTGTTACAAGTTCGTCACTCCACAAGTCTTAATCAGCTAAAGAAGATAGTTGAAGATTACTTTTCATTGGAAAATTTCGGTGTCAATTGCAAGGTGGTTATGGATTCGGAAGGAAATCGTCGCGCAAAACATATATTAGCGGAAACCACTAGGGACATCGGAAAGAGGTATGAATAGGACTATGGCGGGAAGATGCCGTTAAGCNGAAGATTACTTTTCCTTGGAAAATTTCGGTGTCAATTGCAAGGTGGTTATGGATTCGGAAGTCGCGCAAAACATATATTAGCGGAAACCACTAGGGACATCGGAAAGAGGTATGAAATCGGTTTACTATGGCGGGAAGATGCCGTTAAGCTCCCACCTAGTTACGCTATGGCGAAACAACGTCTGTTAAATGTAGAGTCGCGAATGGTTCGTGATGCAACATACGCCGAACGGTACAACAACGAAATTGCCAAATACATTAACAAAGGGTACGCAACTCAACTAACGCCGGATGAAGCCGCTCGAGAAGGACCAAGGACATGGTACCTCCCTCACTTTAGTGTGATCAACCCGCACAAGCCGCAAAAGCTGCGTATCGTGTTTGACGCAGCCGCAGTGACGAACTCGGTGTCACTGAATTCAGTTTTATTGAAGGGGCCGGCACAGGCGCAGTCGCTCGTAACCATCATCCACAAATTTCATCAGGGAATCATCGCTGTAGCTGGAGACATCCAGGAGATGTTTTCGCAGGTGCGTATTCGAGAAGCTGATCAAGATTCCCAACGATTTTTGTGGAGAGGGCAATCCGAACCAGCCGATCCGTACATATAAAATGACCGCAATGATATTTGGCGCGATTTGTTCACCGTGTTGTGCCGAGCACATTAAGAACGTCAACGCTTCTAAGTTCCAGTCAACAATGTCAAGGGGAGCACGGGCTGTCATTCAAAATACTTACGTTGATGACCTAGTCGTAAGTTTCAACAGTGCCGAGGAAGCCGTCGAGGTAACTACTGAAGCCGTTAAAATCAACGCAGCTGCGGGGTTCAAATTACAAAATTTCATATCGAACAACGAATTCGTTCAACAACAACTTAATGGCGAAAATGCTGAGGTAGACAAACCGATCGTACGAATGGAGCGCCAAGCAACAACCGAAAAGGTTCTCGGTATGTTCTGGAACACCGCGAATGACAGTCTTGAGTTTCACTTCCAATTTTTCAAAATTGCCCAAGACGTTCTAAATGGTATACGGTCGCCAACGAAGCGCGAGTTGTTGGGCATAGTCATGAGCATGTACGATCCCTTTGGGTTTTTGGCAAATGTTTCAATATGTCTAAAACTAATGGTACAAGCTATGTGGAAGCTACAAGTGGAGTGGGATGAAGCGATACCGTGTCAGCTGGCAGATCAGTGGTCGAAGTGGTGGAACAGTGCGCAATCCATAAAATACCTTTCTGTGCCACGATGCTATTCTGCGTTGCTCCCGGATGCTGACGATGTCCAGTTGTACATATTTATTGATGCCAGTTCATGTGCCTATGCTGCTGTCGCATATCGTGTGCAAAAAGGAGCCAATATCGACGTTGCCTTGGTGTGTGCTAAGTCAAGGTGCGCACCAATTAAGGGTATGACAATACCACGTCTGGAGTTACAAGCCGCAGTGCTTGGTTGCCGTCTCAAAGAATCGCTTGAACGCTGTCACGACGTTCAGATCGACAGCATAACATTCTGGAGTGACTCAAAAACCGTCATATTATGGATACGCTCGACAAGCCGAAACTACAAGCAGTTCGTTGCATANCGCTCGACAAGCCGAACCTACAAGCAGTTCGTTGCATACCGTGTAGGTGAAATATTGGGGGCCACATATGCGAATCAGTGGCGTTGGATTCCTACTTCTTTAAACGTGGCCGACGAAGCAACGCGCTCCTGTCCAACATTTGTAACTAAGCTTAAGTCGAGATGGTTTATGGGTCCAGATTTCCTCCAAGAAGACACCAGCTGCTGGCCTCCAGATATAGTAGACCTGACTTCGGAGCATTGTGCTGCAGAAGAGTTGCCGAATCGAATTTTGCTGTCAAAAACAGGGAAGTATCCAATAAAGTTTGCTAATTTTTCATCTTTTTTAAGAATCGTCAGAGTCGTTGCCTGGGTTTTGCGTGTATTTTACAACGCGAAGTCAAAGGTTCGTCGGGGTGGAGAACTTAACGCTGCAGAACTCGCTAACGCCGAAAAGAAGGTACTTCTAGAGTTCAGTCTGTCTCATTTGCTGACGACATCCATAATATTACGCACAAGAAGCGCTTGCCGAAAACCAGTCCTCTTTTCCAACTAACACCGTTTGTCGATGATGATGGGTTACTAAAAATAAATGGGAGAATAGATGCCGCCTACTGTTTGCCAATCACAGCTCGCCGACCAGTCATTTTACCTCAGGACCACTACGTAACACGTTTGATAATGAAGCAGTATCATCGCCAGTTTCATCATCAAAATGACTGCCTCACCATCAACGAGATGCGCCAAAAATTCTGGGTGCCTCGAGCGCGAGCACTGCTGAAGTCCAAGAAGAAGAGAGAATGTGCGGTATGCATACGTAACAACGCTAAGCCAGTGGTTCCACTCATGGGTCAGCTGCCAATCGATCGGCTAACGCCATATGTCCGCCCATTTTCTTATGCTGGTGTAGACTACTGCGGTCCTTTTCTGGTGACAATCGGTAGGCGAAATGAGAAACGGTGGGTTGGACTATTTACCTGCCTAACAACGCGTGCGGTCCATTTAGAAATTGCAGAAGACTTGTCGACGGATGCTTTCATCATATGTTTGCGTAACTTCGTAAATCGGCGAGTCGTACCGATAAGAATTAGAAGCGACAACGGAACAAATTTTGTGGGAGCCCAAAAAGAATTGAAGAATAATTTGATATTTGATTTTGGTCGCATTGAAGGTGAGATGCCACGTCGAAATATTGAGTGGGTTTTTAATTGCCCCGCGAATCCGTCAGCAGGAGGATGTTGGGAACGACTCGTGCAGTGTGTCAAGAGGTTGTTGCAGCGGGTGCTGCACCAAGAAGCGCC